>NW_021850752.1:554123-601961 GCF_003651465.1 Formica exsecta
GAGAGATAGAGTGGGAAAGAGAGAAAGAGAGAGAGAGAGAGAAGAAAATAATAATTTAAATATAATTTTTACATATTTTTTTCAAGGAGGAGTTTTAGTCGTGAATCTTTTTCATTTTTCTTTCAAGTCGAAATGAGGTCGGAAATCACTTCTGCTGTCTTTTCCACGGTTTCTTTACGCCAGATGTAAAGTAACGAGGGGGCGCGCGCGCGCGCGCGACACCTCGCTCCTCAGGAATCGTTCTAGCCATTTGTCGAGATCCGAAGCGACGATCGGCGGGCGACGAGCTCGAAAATGATTTTCCCTCTGCGGAAACGAATTTTCCAAGCGAGCGAGCGCGCTTGACGTTAGACACGCGGCCGACTTTCTGCGAGACGACGAGAGTAACGGCGGCGGGTGCTTTTGTGAAAGTCTGAGTAGTACCAGGGACATACAATCGGGAGAACGCTGTTACGGAAACAAGTGTAAAGTCGTTAACAGACTGCGGTAACTCTCCGGTGTGACGAGAAATTCGCATTTCTCTTCTCTTTCTCTCCCTCCCTCTCTCTCTCTCTCTCTCTTCCTCCCTTTCTTTCTCTGTCGCGCCGCGTAAACAATTCGCGAACAAACGCACGCGCGCCAGAATCGACTCTCTCGCCATCCATCGCGGATGATAAATGCGCCGAGAAAACCCCGTTAAAATGATTGAAGAAACGGACCGCGCTTTTCGCACATGCGAGCGCGGATTGCGCGGCCGAACGATTGGCGCGATTCATTTCCTTAATCCTTTGCACTCGGCGGAATTGTTATCGTTCGGAGAATTATAGCTTTACGTAAAAAGCTTATACTACGACGCGAAGTTAAATGAATTTTTTAAGAAAGAAAGGGCTCTCTCTCTCTCTCTTGCTTTATATACGTGAAATAGAACGAAGGTTTATTTGCATTTTACTCGGACGGAGAAGGTACACTCTAAGGAATTACGGAAATATATTGAGATAGATGTTTAAACTTAATCAAGAAGTGAAGTGCCGAAGTAAGTAATTAATAGAAGGGAACTTTATTTTATTATTAACTGTATAATTCATTTTATCATTATTATTAACCCCCTTTTGTAGGAGCTCCAGAAGCTCGGGTCATTTTCGGTCACTGTTCTCTCCTCGACATTCTTGTTTGGATTGTGTGTACTTATTTTATTTAAACGAAGAATTATTGTAAACTTTAACGAGATTACTTTTCAGGAGAACAATTTTTGCAGTTTTATAAGAAGAGAATATAAAATCGCAAGTTTATATAGCGTATATATATAATACACTTCAATGTCCATGAACAATATACGAACGTGAAAGTTTGAGATCCAACCGCTTGAATTTAAAGAATCATGTCGCGACTGCAACGACTCGAAGGAAGTGGAGTAGCTCGAAAATCTTGGCGAATCCTTCACTACGTGTAGGTGCATACACCTCTCCGAGGAAAGTGCAAGCGATGGGAAGAAGAGTGACGCCGTCGAAGGGCGCCCCGACGAGAGATGGGAGGGGAGGAAAGACGGCGTAAGGAGGAATGAGAGGGTCGGAGACCTTCTCTCCCAAAGAGAAAGAGAGACGAGAACGAAGAGAGAAAGAGAGAGAGAGAGAGAGAGAGCGAGCGGAGAAACGGAGAAGGAGAAAATACGTGCTCCGAGCGTGTGCACGCTTTTCAGGGTTTCCGCGAGAGCGGGGGAATATGACGGCGGTGACGTCAGCCTGAATATTTGAAGGGGGCGAGACTTCAAAAGAACACGTGTTACGGCGCTAGGACGCCGCTTAAATAATGCAAAGTCAACTTACTCTCCCGCCGTGCCGTCCCACGCATCTGTCTCTTTCTTTTCTTCTTTTTCTCTCTCTCTCTCTCTCTCTCTCTCATTCTCTCTGTGTCTTTCATTCCGTTCTTTCCGCTCGTTTCCCTTTCTCTTCTCCATTTCTCATTCTCGCAATCACATACTGTCTTTGTCGCTTGTTTTCTCTCGCTTTATTCTATAAGGACTATTTCACGCACACAATCTGCCAGTCCTCTTTTCTCTATCTTTCCGTTTTTATATTCCATAACTTATTGTATTATCGTGTTATTTTTTGTATCTTATATATTTATGGGAAATCATTCTAGAAAGAGTTTCAAGCATCGTTAAAACAAAGATATGTGTCCCATTTTAATAAATTTGAGGATTAGCGAATATATTATATATACACATACTATATTTTACAGAGCCAATCTCATGTTAATTTCAAATTTATTCATTGCAACTGCTTACCGAAAATTGCGTAACAATTGTAAATTTTTATCCACGGACATTCTCATTCTTACAGCCTCGGAATGATAAATGAAACTCTATTTTATTCTCTATCTCCCACCCACATTCTATCTATCTATCTATCTGCCTATCCATCTATGGGTGTATTTCTCACTCTCTATCTCTTACTCTAGCACTCTCCGGCACTCGACTCGAGTCCAAAGTTCGTAACGATCGATGTGCCCGCCCTGCCGTATATACCGAGCGCGATGAAACGTTAATGCAGCGAGGATCGCTCGTCCGTGCCAGGAATTTCGGATTTCCCGTGTACCACCGCCGATTGGCCACTCATATTCGCCGCGTTTGCCGCCGTTACGAATTAAGAGGGTCGGGCCCGCCGTTCGCTAGTCGCTTTTCCTCCACCTAGCAGCCGATTTCACGATCGAGATTTTCTCACGCGAAAGGAAACCGCCGCAAAGATACGCATATGCAGATTTTTTTCTCAAGTTTATGTCCAAATCCAGAGACACATTGTATATGATGAATATTTAAAAATATATTTTTTCTAAAGTATTATCAACAGCAATATATATACCCGAGGAAAAATACACTTATATAATTATATAAGATCATTTTTTTTTGTTATATATAATTATATTAATTTTTGATATATAATATAATCTTATATCCATTTTTTTTTCGGGTATCGTGATCCTTTTTTTAACATTAAATTTCGCGATAATTGAGTGAAGCTAAATTAAATGAAATTAGCCGAAATAATATTTCCTTATCTATTTGATTTTAATTTTCTATGCTAAATGATTTTGAAATTAACCGTGGTATAAATTTTCGAAAAAAAAGAGATAAACGAGTTTGTTGCGCATCGTTAGAAACACCTTGTAGGAGGAAAAGACAGCAAGATGGAAAACCAGGAAACTAGGAGAGAGAAAAAAGAACGAGCGTCGGCGGCGAAAGTGTGTCAAGAAGGGTAGAAAGTCTCTTCGACGACAAACTCGCCACCCGTGATGTGACTTTTTTATACTTGACGCTTAAGCCCGTGGCTGAAAACGCGACTGACAAAGTGAAGTTTTCGCGATGGAAAGTCGACGTTCGCGAGACGAATTTTATCACCTTGTCAAAAAGAGAGAGAGAGAGAGGGAAAAATATTATTTATTCTCGGAACATACATAATATAAACAATGAAAGAGGCACGCGATAAAAAAGGATGCGATAATAAAATATTCAATACTTGTCCCATTTGTTGTATTCGTTTTACATCTGTCATATTATTTGTAACAATTTGTCATATTATTATAAATTGGAGAACACTTGTTAAAGGATTATATTTGAATGTTAGATTTTCCATAGCTTGTAATAATACGATAAATAATACCGAATGAAACGGCACAGTTACGTTATACAATAAACACTCCGTATGTAATAAAACACTGAAATACAATCGATAGAATTTATATCGTTAAAAAGAAGAAAAGGTCGTTTCAAAATAGATCCTAATAAATAATTAATTCGCGCGAGAGAAAAATGGGGAGCGGTTCCGTTAGAAAGTGTGATGCATGAGATAAAAATATAATAGTCTCTCGGCTCTCTCGGCGAAAAAGGAGAAAGTGGATTAGGACAAGGAGGTATATGGTAGATCGAATTTTGCATAAATGCGATGCAAGAAAGAGAGAGAGGCTACGAAAGGGTTCGTTCGATCTATCGATGCGAGAATCTCGACTCACAATGAGACGCGTATCGAACGCAAAGATTTCTTATTGTTTCCGGCGATTTGTCGTATCTCGCCGATCGGAGTCCCTCTCAAAGAGAGAATCTGGGGTGTATATATGTGTATGTGTGTGTGTGTGTGTGTGTGTGTGTGTGTGTGTGTGTGTGTGTGTGCGAAGAGATCACGAAAAGAAAGACTCTCGCAGGAATAGATGTATAGTAGTAGTAGTCGTAAATTTATATTTAGAATCTGGGACGAGAACTACTCTTTAAAGAACGGCTGAACGTGACGAACAAAGAGAGTTAACTGATAACAATATTAATCTCAAATTGACCGAGATACTTACAACACACAAACATATATGTACTCTATCGAATATATAAAACTTTTATCGAGTGTACAAATTTTTAAGGGATAAAGCTCTCTATTTCTGTATCACCCTCGCGTTCTTTATATTCCTTTATTCGATCTACTTTAATGATTCACTTACTCTGAGGAGAGAGCGGACCATCTCTCCAGATATCTTACAATATATTGGAAATATCTCTCTCGCAAACTGCACGAGCCTCAGATATCGATACTTGGGAGAAAATTTTTGCGCGTTCTCGGGGAAAAAAAAAAACCCTGTGAAGTACGGAAGAGGAGGAGGAGGGGGGGGAGAGAAGAGCGAGGGAGGGAGGGAGGAGGCGAGAGCCACAGGAGCGGGTACATGAAGCCGACCGAACGGGATGCACGTGGTGTGCAGGTGCATCGATAGTGGGGGGCAAACGGGAATTCGCGCTGTCGCACCCGCGCATTTACCCCACCCCCTCGTCGCAGGGCGCAGGATTACGGTACCACCCCTGCCGCCCCCGTTATACCCAGGCCCTCTGTTTTTAGTCCCGCTTTTTTTTCGCCGATTGGCCGCCCGTCCCGCCGGCCGGCCGGCGACGCGCCTGTTCGCGGATCGTACTCGCGTGGGCGTTCGTTTTTCGACGCATCGTGTTACATATCCTGGGCGCTACTACTGCCTCGATTCCTGGCTTCCGGGAGACGGGTTCGCGATTTAACCGCCGGAGGAGATCCCCCCGCCGATCGCTCCTGTCATTCCCGGAAGAAATCTCTTTTTCTTTTTTATTCGCAGAATTAAATAAATAAATAAATATATATATCGCGAACTTATCGGCTGCGTCGAAGGCTTTCAAGGCAATTGTGGAATAATTAAAACAATTTGAACGGTATATTATACTTGCAAATATACCGAGCTGAATTTTACTTGATAATTTGTCAGCTAAATGATTATTAAATCATCATATATAATACATGTCACAACTGTGACTAAATCGTCTTAGATATGTAGCAAAGATTCTTATAATTATTATATATTTTTTTATAATGTCATTTTCTCCGAATATTTATAGGGCCAAAAATAATGATAATAAATTGAAGAGAAAAAAATACATATATATTTTTTTACATCTGTATAAATTTCATGAATTAAAAAATATATTTAATTATAAGTGAAAAAAAAAATTTTATTTAATCGCATTGCTAGATTAAAATTATGATTTTTTATTATGTTTTTTATTTAAAACTTTTATCTCAATAAAAAATTGATGATTATAATTTTCATACTAAATATATAACATATTATTGAATCATTACATATCGAGCACTATATATATTAGAGAATTGCAAACAATAACATTATACGCTTGTGTGCTCACCGATACATAGTATTTTCGCTGCACTTCAGTCGCCCATTCCACCGCATATTAAATCCAATGAAATCCAATTGACAGACTTCTGGACGTCACCTTGTACTATTACAAATTAATACACGGATCATTCATATACGAATACACAAACGCCCGATATCAATTCAATTTATTATATTTTTCTCTTTCGATTTATTATATTTTCGACGTGAAAGGAAAACTTCTCTTTACGACTGTCCTTATCGCATATGTCCCATATAAACATAAGGAGCATTTTCGCGAGGCCTATGATACTCGGAATCCGTACTTACTATTCAAATAGCATTCTTACGTCGCTTTCGAATTTCGATCCGTGTGTTCGCCAATGCTCTAAAATACAATCTCACGTACTAATTGACGTGCGCGAATTGTGTGTATTGTGTATACGTGATCTCTCGGGGCGTGTTGGCACATTTTATGTGTTTATATGGAAGGAACACACGTCGACGTCGCGACACTTTACGTTCGGCAACCGAATATATATATATATATATATAAATTCTCTCTTTTTCTCTCGCGACTCTCGCGCCCTGTCCCTTCTCCGTTCAACGTTTCCTGGAAGCAAGGACACAAGCGCGATCCTTCCGCTTTAAGGACAATCTTTTCCCAGCTGCGTTCTCTATCGGACTAGAAAGTTTCGAGCGATAGGTAGATTCAAGTTTATTTCCATCCGTTTATACTTCTCTTCCTCAGCGCGCTTCATCTTTATATAATATTTTCATTAAAAGCGTATCACTTTATTTTGCCGCTCTTTTCTAATGTTTGAAAAATATTAACACTCGAATCTTATACTGTTGCAAGGTTTAGAAACATATGTAATTAGGCCGTCTCTCGGCAATTTATTCTTTTCCCTTTTTACAATTTTGATTAATTCTTACACATTCTATTTTCTATTTGTATGATAATTTTCATGTAAAATTTTTTAGGATTATCAATGGCGCGAAATGCCATTGTGTAGAATAGAATTGATTCTATATATTATTATCTTTCCCGTTCTAAAGTGATTCTCTGATCATAGTTTTCGCGACCAGCCTATTAAATAATCTGTAAATTGTAAATAATATAGCTAGACAGTAGATACTTGTTAGCTTTTCTAATAATTATGACAGGAAATTGTAGTCTGCAATTGTAGTTGGCGATTCAAGCACAGAGTAGGAGTTTCAAAAATTATAAAATCGACACAACAGAACTATTATAAGCTAAAAAATCAGCTGGATAATGTAATCAAATTTTCTACTTCCGTCGATGTATTGCAAAAGCTCGTAATCTCTTATTTAAAAATTTTAACGCTCTACTTTTTTTCCAGAGATATTTTTGTCACCATTACAAGCTCGCGATGGTTTAAAGTGTTTATGGTTATATTCTGAGAAATATATAACACGTTTTAAAAATACTATTTGCATTCTTTAACAGGGTGTCTACTGAAATCTTGTAAAGAAGTTCCCTGAAAATTCCCTGATGTCTTAGGTATTTTTGTTCAAAATTCCAGATAAAGAGAATATTTTAAAGTTTTTTTTTTGTGCAATTTCCTAAAAAATGTTTTTTTTTTATTGTACACCTTTTCTAATGCTTTTCATTCATACGAAGGAAAAACACAAAGCCATTTAAGTTTCAAGCTAGATTTACAAATGTACTGAAAAGAACTGAACAGCTTTCGTTAAGATAAATTTTTTAACATTTTCATTTTTCATCACTAAAAATTAAAATAAAGAATGTACTATATATTCGATATTTTGTTAAGACATTGAATATATAAATAGAGATAGTTATATATTTTTATAATATATTTTAAACATACATGATTTACAATCTGACTTATATTGGCAAATTACCCACTGCTTACAGTATAAGAGCAAAATTATCAAAGAGAATTTTAAAAAGAATTCCCTGAGTCCCAATAAAATTCCATTAGAATTCCCTGATTTCTCCAGGTACAAAAAAAATTCTCTGACAATTCCAGATTTTCCATATTTTTCCAGGGAATATAGACATCCTGTTTAAATGAATAAAAGAGAGTAGATTTATTCTTGTTCCATTTGTGACACGTTGTTTCGCAAGATTGCGTCATTATATAGCAAAATGCGTCGCCTGGTACAATGATCTCTTTTCATTTTCACGCGATTGGAGAGAGTGAGTTTTGTTTTTGTAGCCGGCGCGCGGAGACAGTTCTTAGTTTCGGCGAATAACGCAGGAAGAGAGCCGGGAAAGTGCTCTTAATCCGAACTTCGCCGCTGTGCTTCGGGTCGGGAATACTAATATTTAATCGGCGACGCAGTTTGAAGCGCCGTCGTCGGTTTGCGCTTCGTAACGTCGAGCGAGCGAGCGTCGGATTAACGTATCTTGACGTAATGTTTGCCGTATGACGGGGATTCTTAGAAAATCGAGATTTACGGCGCCGAGCCGCATAAAATCGACGTACACGCCCCAGCGCCCCGACAAAAATCTATAAAAGCACGCGGGAGAGAGCCAGCGAGCTCTCCGTAACTCGAGCTCTCGTCGCTTTCTGCGCGAAAAATGAATCACGGCTTGATGTCCGCGAAACGCGACTCGCGAAAAAACATCTCGCGAATCGTGAGAGCCTCCGCAAGGTTGATCGCGTGATTGAAGAGCGAAAGGAAACTGACATGAATGTATTGTATACTCTTAAAATCATCATCATCGCGCGCGTGTAAAACACAAGGCTCCGAGATCATTGATATTGCAAAAATATTTTCCAAAAACTCCTGGTGTTTTGTGTTTAAAAATATGCCGACTATAATCTCGGTAAATTCTTATATAGGTATGTGAAACTCATTATTTTCTATTCGAAGAAAGTGATGCGAATAATTTTCGGAAATAATACGACGTATCTTTGTGACCGAATGGGAGAAAAGAATAAGGCTAAAAAAGATTGTTGTTGACATTGCCACGGTTATTGACAAGCCATTAATTTACGTACTTTTATAAGTTTTCACCAGTAGTAAATGTAAAGCTGGAAAATTTACGATGCCGAAGAACTTCCTGTTCTTGAAAGCAAGTCGGTAAATTTGCTTTCATATGTTGGCATGGCTTGTCGTGTGCATCGACATAACTTTGTAGATACTTTTCCTATTTAACGATAAATAACAGAGAGAGAGAGAGAGAGAGAGAGAGAGAGAGAGAGAGAGACAGGCTTGCAAAATAATTTCATTATAGTTCAAATATCACGTCAGGCTCTGAAATATACAATATTATATTATCTTAGAGATTGAAAATAGATCCCGAAAATAGAATAAAGCATCGATAATCGATGGCCTTCAAACCGTTTTATTTATTTATTATTTTTTTCTTGCAATAAATTTATTAATCTTTTTTACTATTAATAAATTTATTAATTTCCAATTTCCAATTTTTTGTCCCCCTATATATATTCAATAAAATTTAGTCGACCACTTGTTTCATCATTTTCTTTCATTTTTTTTTACTACTATCAAATCTTAAAGGACGCTTTTAATTCCACGTATCAGAAATTCCATTCTTAAGGATTGGCAGTGTCATCTCTGGCCGTCGGTGGCGACAACCGGAAACGTGACGCGGGGTTCCCTCTCGCTAGCGAATCGCGGAAAATCCGAGACGAGATGAGACGAGACGAGACGGGGGACGGGAGGGGGGCAGGGGGGGGGGACGAGGCTGCCGCGACGAGTGGGAACACGTTTCGAAGGGGTGTTTTTGCACGGCGGAAGTTTTAACGCAATTACACGAGCGACTCCTGGCGCCTCTCCTTCGTGCCTCTGTTCCTCTTTCCCCTGCCCTTCATGGCACTCTCAACCCCTCCCGTCTCCTCTTTCCTCCTTTCCTCAGCTCTCCTTCCCTCTCTGGCCCTCTCTCATCCTTCGCCGTCGCCGCCGCTGCCGCCGCCGCCGCCACCCTCACAACCGCCACCCACCACTTCCTCGCCCACACGAACCTACTTTAGCTCGTACTTTATCTTTATCTGTTTTCCACCCCCCCCCTCTCTCCACCGCTCGTTCTCTTGCTCCTACTCCATCTCTTTCTCTTCTTCGCCGCACCCTCTCCTCCTCGTCACACTCTCTTCCCTCGCCGCGCACGTCATTCCGCATTATTTTCATTTTATCGTCAGCAATCTTGGTTAATGCAATACCCCCCGTCGTCCGGGAACCCTTTTTTATTTTGCGTTTGAATATTCTATCGCGTTACCGCGCCGTGGAAACCTCGCGGCTGGAGGACGGCGAGGCGGGGGAGGAGGAGGTAAGGGGGACGACACCCCGGAACCCGATGGCGTAGCACTTTGCTTCCGTGCGATAAAGATCCTCTCGGCCTCGCCTTCGAACCGGCCTGGCATGAGATCATCCGAACTGAGAGGAGATTCTCTCGCACGATATTGCTGCCGCAAACAAATATTCCTTTTATTTTACTTTAAAAAAAAGAACATTTGTCGAGAGAACTTATTCAAACTGTTTTTCATCGATCTAGAGCGTCTTGATCCTTCATCTCTGCGTGTAATTTAGCATCTATCTTAATATATACAATAAAAAAATTTTATTATATAATAAATGAAAATATTTAAAGTTAGTTTTGAGAGAGTTACTAGCGTTGCCAATAATTCTTAGATACAAAAACCTTAATTATGATATAAAAATTATTACTATTAAAAAATATTTATTTTAAATTAAATGTAAAATATATCAAAGAGAGTGCTTTTATATAAACTTTTTTTTCCTTTACATATTATTGTGACATTGAGTATTTAATGAGAAAGTCTCGAGCACAATTGAAACGAGGTTAGAATTTAATTCGGAATTAATCTCTTGACTGATTCGGAGACCATTTCCGGTGGACGAAGGTCTCCTTCGAAAGCATCCTCTCAGCGGGGATTCGCATCGATCGAACGCACATCCTCCGCGACGGACATCCCTCAGAACAGACGCGAGCCCGTCGTGTCGTCGTCGCCGCCGTCGACTTACTTTCCGCGAGTCACCGCGTACATGGCCGGGCGCAAGACGTCGCTCGACGTAGTATCGATCGCCAGATTAATTTGTAGTCCAGACAATGGGCCGCCATCTCTGCCGTCTCCGGCGATACATCGAACGTAACGTTACGTTGTTTCGTCCGCGTCTTTAGTACCAACTGGTGCACCCCCTCCCCCTTCGCGCCGGAAATAAAACAAGCGGGATGATCCTGCCGAGAGATACCACGCGCGCGCCTTTATTTTGCCTAAGATATTTCCTGGATCTTATCTTCGAATATTCGTCGCGTATGACTCGTGATTTTTCTCCTCCAGTCGCCCGACGACGCGGATATTCACGCGTGCAATTTTCGTACCCTTGGCAATAGAGCGTCACGTTTCGCGTCCGCATCTCGACGAGAATTCCCAAAGTTGCATTTATATAATTGGATAATTTATTTTAATTGAACGGCTTGTATTTTATTTCAAGATAACACATCTATGGATCGTATTTAAATACGAATTTCAAGAAACATAAATATAAAGAAATAAAATATTAATACATCGGATAAAATATTAACAAGATATTAATGTATAAGAGATAATAGATAAGCCAACAATATTTGGCTTCTATTCTATTAATCGAGAAGAAACGTCATCATTTTTTTCTAAAAAAATATAATTTATATATAAATAAGAAATATAAATTCTTTGCAACGATTTATGCACCCTCGGTTGGGTGAGCGTCTTGAGCCAGCTGCCTGTCGCTTGCATTCCGAAGCTGAGCCTTCCGCACCTCGGTGGCGGACGACGCATTCGGCCGTTTCTCGCACACATATTTCTGGGCCTTTTTTATCTGATCCAGACCACAATGCAAGTATCCGCCCGCTTGTCCGGCCGTGCACACTTCCGGGTGTAAGCGCAGAATGACGAAAGCAAATTTCCCTAACGATTTTAATCCCTCTAAACGTGCGATCTTTCACGATAATAAATTCTCGCCTGTCATTTTATCGAGGAAGCTCCTTTTTAGAAAAATATAAGCCTGTAAGTCAAATTTTATTACGTAGAATAATTTCTTTTCAGTCCTTCCGATGTGATGCGTACGTTTCTCGTTTGAAGACAAGCTGTTTACTTTTCCCTCGTTTTTTCACGTTTACGCGACACAATGGTGGGAAAATTTCTTCTGGAAGTAGCGCTCCTCCTCGCGACTTCTGCCTCTCGCGGGAGAGCGAAAAAGGATTCAGCGGGTAAGGTGTGAAATGCAAGCGGTGTGAAACTCACGTTCGGCAATCGACACGCGCGCGCGCGCGCGCCTGTTGTACCGCCACCTCCTTCGAAACGCAATCTCGCCGGCACAATAGAGTATAGAATTTTTAATACGCCGCCGGGTAATGCGAAACAAGGTGCGAGACAATGGCTCTTTCTCGGGACTGATTCGCGCTCCTTTATCTTGACCTGGCGTTTCCTATACGAACCGATACGGGGCCACCACCGTCGTCGCGAGACTCGGGTGCGAAATTCGCGAACGCGTATATTACGTCAAAAGTCATCCCACGTGTCATTTTACATGTGTATCCATATCTTTTGACCAAGATGAATTTTTTAAACGCCGTCGCATATGAATGAATAAATTCGACACTCAACTTTCCACGTGTATAAAGAATAAAAGGTCTTTTAAATCTCTGCTCCATATCTACAACAATTCCGCATTTATGACGTGTTCCTCAAAGTCGCAAGATCCGAGATAGAGATATATGAGACAAAAGAAATTGTGTATAAAACGTATACGGTTTATATGCGCATTTTATATATGATCGTTTCATATTTAAATAAATAGGAATATTTCGCATTCCCAGTGGAAATCTTCGAATCAGGCCGAATGAATCAGATTGCCTCAGAAATTTCCACGACATGAGTCATCGACGTGAACGAAATTATATTTCTGCCGTCTAATGGCAACCGTTTATGTGTATTAACATTCGCCAGGCTGGCGAACAAATTCATACGCGCGCGTGACTCAGCCTCAGCTAGCTAGATACAGCCGCTAGAATATATAAATACATAAAGCATTCGCGTCGTATACTGACGCGTCGATTAATCTTCGTGATATCTCGATCGATCCGCGCGAGATGACGGACGGAATCGCGCCCGTTGCCGCCACCGCCGCCTTCCGTCTCGATACAAGGATATACAGATATAAGGTACTGCATTTTTCCGATTATCAGATTTTCCTCAGGGATATAAAGCGATGCATTTTCGATTATCTCCGATATTATTTTAGGATAGAATGCATGACCTTGTCGAATTCTCGATATAAATTTTACGACATGCTCTCTGTAAAACCAGCGGGATTTCATAGAAAATAATTCCGTAACAATGATAAATTCAGCTTCTCCCGAAAATTGTGTAAGATTCAATGGCGTGTAATAAAATATAAATATAATAAAATCTTAATCTCTTTTAACAATTTCGAGAAATTTATTATATCTTGGATATCGGATAAAAAAATTGCAACATGACTGCTTACTTTCTTTGAAATTTTTTCTAAATCATAGGCCGGTATTCATAGTCCGTTTTTATATTCAAGATCGTCTTAAGTACAATCTTAAAATGCTATGCGGCCATTTTAGTGGTTGAATGAGAAGATGACACAAGACCACACTTAAGACAATCTTGAATATAAGAACGGACTATGAATACCGGTCATAATCCAATTCTGTTATTCTACGATCTTCAGGATTGTCAATGCCGTATATTTATAATGCTACTCGAAAATCGGACAACTTCAAACGTACCACGGGAATATTTTTCGCGAAAATCCGCGCGCGCCGCAAAGGACAACAGGACATGTAACGCGGAGTCTCGCCCTTGATATCCCATTAGGCGAAATTATAAGCTGAACGACTCGCGGAAATAAAAAAGGTCAGAGAGAGCGGAACAGGAGAATGGGGGGAGGGGGGGGGAAGAACAGAGACGCGCGCAAATTTCTATACGGCGATTACGGGGGCGGGGCATTATTGCATCTATTATTTCCGCAGGTTGCACGCGCCCATTATTCCTGGGGAGGCTGTGTGTCTCTCTCTCTCTCTCTCTCTCTCTCTCTCCCTCTCTCCCTCTTTCTCCCTTTTTTTATTTTTTTTTTCGGCTCGATGTCAGCGCCGGGGCGAAAGCACCCGGATGTGTAGCAACGAACGACGAGGGTTTCATCGACGAGGACGCGCAGAGGACGGAAAAGGGGGACACGCGGGGGAGTGCGGGGGCGATGGTGGAGAGGTGGGGCCTGGGCTGCTGCCGGGTACCGTAATCGAATATCCTAGAATTTAATTTCTATCGGTTCGTCCCGCGCGTCCGACTTTCATATCGCGCTTTTTTGCGACAGTCATTAAATCTAATTTATCGTGACGCTCGCGTTTTTCAGGCATGTGCGCGACGGCCTCCCCCTCCCCCCTTCCTCCCTTCCGGCTCCCCTTTCCCATCCCGCCGCCCTCGGCAGCGGCGTAACGCGGCCTGAAAAAAAAGAACGGGCCCCTTGGCCGAGTTCCCTCGCCCTCCCCCCACCCTGTCCGTTCCCTCCCCAGAGTGTACTGTCGCGGTGCAACGATCGCACGACTCATCTCTTCCTCCCTTGTATATATACGTGTAATTCTTCCCTTTGTAATTGAATACTATAAATTAATCCGTTGATTTATCCTTTGATGTAGCCGTTTCGTATTTCATGCGCGACTACTGAAGCGATCAACAATCCCTATCTTGTACGATGGAGGTTGATAAGGACGGGAAAGAAAGTCTACGCTGTCGCTTAATTGAATGAAAAGCCCAATTTTGCTCTCGTCCAAGCTTCAATTATATACATATTTCATCTCCCTTATATACGAAACGGAAGAGAGTATCGCGCGATTATGATGAAATTAAAATCGCACGAATTACTTGTAATAAGGGAAAGATTCGCTTGATAATATAATAAATCGTACACCTGAGAGAGCGCACGATTTATCCTACAGAGAAGCTTCCTTCAACTCGTTCGATATTGCTCTTTCGCCTCTCGGGCGTGTCGCCGAATCGCGAAATGTGTACACCGCCCGAAGTGTACACACAACTCTGCGCCGATACATATAGATAGTCGCGGCCGTTTGGAGGAGAGTTAGGTGATGCCGCGCGTAAAAGGTACATCGCGCTCCCGAAAGCGATCGGGAGGAAAAAATTACGAACGCGTCGCGCTATCATCTACCGCGCGGAGCGGGTTCTTTTTTTCTCCCCCTCTCCTCCTCCCTCGCTCGCGCACTGGCAGAGGTCCAAAGGACGACGAGCGGTCGCGCGCGCGGCCGTTGATCGATCGCTGATCGAGCGAAACGAGGAGTAGAGGTAGGTAGGTAGGTAGGTAGGTAGGTAGATAGGTAGATAGAAGTGGAGAGGCGCAGCATCACGCTCTCTCTCTCTCACTCTCGCCGGTCTGCTCGCTCGCTCGCGCGCGCGCGCAGATAACGACGAGAGGTTATAAATCTCCTTCCGGTCGGAATCGGGAGCGAAGCAATCTGCGGAATGGTCCGGTCATCCGTCCATCAAGTCGCGCGCACCGCGACGTGCAGTCCACGTATTAATATATATCTGCGGGGGCGGCTGTGCGCGTGAGGCGTGTGTGCGTGTCTGTACTGGGTGTTCGAGAACGAATATCATGTGTCATAACTACGGGAAAATTCTACGGGTGCGAAGAAAAACGCGAGGAGTATAACAAATCAACTGTCAATTGTTAAAATTCATATATAGTTATGTTAAAAGACTTATCTATTGAGATAAGGATGAGAAGGTGATCTTTTCGCAGATCATTGTTATTAATTTACTTCGATTATTAAGAATCTAATAACGTTATTTACAAGCACAAATGTGTGTAAGCCTTAAGGCGGCGTTTTCAAGAAAATAATTTTTTTCCTTGAGGTCTTTAAACTCAATTCTTCTTCCCCCGATCGTATTATGAAAGTTTTCGATTTCAACATTAAACATTCTCGTAGCTGAATTAATTAAAACGCAGATCTGTATCAACTTCAAAATTATCTTCTCTCCAGAGGAGTCTCTAATCGTTGGTAGCCATAGATACCTTTGTAATATCAAATGTCGGGGCAAGATTTTCGCTAGATTCTCGTATTGTCTTTCATCATAGCCGCGTACCATATGGTGCTCCCGGGACACACTGTATACCCGACCGCGTGTATACGTATACACGCGTGTCGCCCTGTACATGTGTACGCGGCAGCAGCGAATGCACCGTGCATGCCGCCGCGACTGCAAGGACCGCTCTCTGTTTCTCTCTCTTTCTCTCTCTTTCGCTCTCGCTCTCCCCCTTCGCCCCCCTCTGTCTCTATGTCGCTTGTTCTAGTCCGGTATTTATGCGCGTTTCGATGGGAAAAGGCAGCGCAACTCGGACGCGACGCAAGATAATTTCTGATTTACCGCGAGCTCGCCGGAGCTGTCGCCCGCCGTACATCGCGCGGAGATCCGTCCTGCGCCGCATTTTCGAAATGGAAACCCACCTCCACCACCTCCTCCACCACCTCCACCGCATCCTCCACATCCACCTCCTCCCCCTCCCATTCCGAATCCACCGCCGCGATAGCGTTCCAGCAACGTTCGTTCGACGGAACTCGAAAAGGAAAAAAAAAAAGAGAGAGAGAGAACGTCGCGTATGCTCGGAAATCGGATGTGATCGTGAAAGTTAGATCGGCTGGCAAATTTGGCCGTTTCAAAAGCCGAAGCTGCAAAAATGGGTTATGTAAATAAGAAATGAGACGCTTTTAACTCTTTCGGGATGGAAGGTTGTAAACTTCCATCTCGTTATTAAAATTCTGGGACGGTCGGTTTGTTAGAGATAAGCGAGGTGTATTAAACTTTTCTTTCTCGATTTCAACCATTCTCTCTGATTTTAATACATTACGTTTTCACGCGTGCGTATATATATATATCTCGAACACACGTTGAAGTCGAAGCTTCGTAACGGAAATAATATACGTAGCGATTCTTGGGAGGAAGGTGAAGGGAGTAATGCTGAAGCCCCCTTACAAGATCAGCATTTTTCCGGAACAGCGACTGTGCGTGATGATGAACGATAAAGAGGTTCGCTTCCCTTTGCTTTCCACGCCGCCGCCACCGACGTCGTCCGTCGTCGTCGTGCATCAGGAACAAACGCGATGCACCTCTGTGTGCTGCATTTCTGATCGAACCCGGTGCACGCAACGGCCGACCGTTCCGCGGAATTTCAGAGCGTGGAGAAATCGGAGGGGGGGGGGATTAAACGATCTCCGATAAATGCGTGCCCCGGCCTTTCTTAACGGCGGCGATTCGCTTCGAGATTAACTCGTAACTGATCGGACGTCGAGAGTGTGCGATGCGTTCGTCAAGATTCGTCCCGTAAACTGAGATTTCGTATATCATCAGGAAAGCTAGTTTTTCATCTCCCATTCGATCGTTCATCGCTCGTATAAAATAAAAATAAAATAATATAAATTTTAATTTTAATTATTTGTAATGTCAGATATTAACGTTAATGACGTCATCCAGTACGTATAAGACGGTTTTATCCCTTCGTTCTAGTTAAATTGGCTCTTGTTTTCCCTGATGTCAATACATAAGTAAAATACTTGGACAAGGTCCAGACGCGGTCTCCCCATCGCAAAAATCGCGACTGGGGAATTGGACGATAAAGAGCGAGACGATGCGGTTCCTGTCCGACATGGAGTGTCCGCCGAACGCATGCACCGCGATCGTTACATTATTACGGAGCGGTCGTTGCGGGAATTTCAAGTCGGCGGGAGCGTCTTTCGAGCCGCTGTCCGGCTGAATGTTTTACGAATAGTTCCGCGGACGTTACGGGTGGACGCGCATGCAACTTTTATCAACGAGCGGATCTTTCGCCTCCCTTTTTGATCGCCTGTCTCTCCCTCTCTCTCTCTCTCTCTTATCCCTGTCGTTTGATTCCCGCAACTCCTTCGCGCTACCCCCGCTCGTCGGGGTTTCCCTCGAAACGCTTATCATCGTCGTCGTCTTGGTCGAGGGGAAAACGTTAAGCGGTCGCGTTTTCCCGGCGTATTACTTAAGCGATCCGACATCGATTTCCGGTCCGAGGGCATTTCCATGCCGCGAAATAATGCATTCCCCGAGCGAGCGTCGCCGCGAAGGTCGCCGCCTCCCGCGGGACCCAGCCAGACGCGGATTTCAGGATAACTTTCTTTCGCGAGCACTCGAGAGCCGGCACTCGAGGCGAATTCCCGTGCAATTTTCAACGCCCGCTATAACGTAACCAGTGCTCCGGAAAAATGGACCGTCGATGTGCGAGCTTTCTCTTTCTCTTCGTCGAGATATCGGGGAAGGAAGAAGGAGAGGGACGATTTATCAAATTTTCTAAAGTGTCTGAGAAAGAGAGTAAGCCGTAAAAAGCCTAGCCGTGTAAAGCTCTACTTAGGCCAACGGTAATGCCAACAGTCATTTCTCATCGATACAAATTAATCCACGATTTTTCTCGCGATTAAAAATATTATCGTGCAAAAAAATGCTTCTCGTAATTAAAATATTATTTATGTCAATTTTAAACGCTTCAGATTAGAAACATTGCTCAATGCCAGGTGGAATTATTTCATGTTTTAAAAAATAAAAATGAAATATAGCGAGAATATAATATTTAAAACGATAAAATCTTATTCTACTCTTTCTTTCCAAGAAGACTTCAACAAAATTAGAAAAAAAAAAATCGTCCCTCCACAAATGATTCTTCCCAACCATTAAATAAATATGTAAAACGAAGAATTAGAAAGTGAGGGAAAAAGAATCGTAAAGAACAGAACGAGGAGATGAGAAATCTGAGATACTTTGTCTACCTATGCATTATCCCGTGGCTATCGGTTGGCTAACGATTCCGTGCAGATAAATCCCATCTTGAATATATCCAGTCCGGTTAATCTATCGCGAGATTTCCAAAGAAAAGAAGGAAAGCGGCACAAGAAACATTTGCGCTCTCCTAGCGCGTTAACGTCAAAGAAGAGAGAGAGAGAGAGAGAGGGAGAAAAGGGATCGTTTAGAGAAGAGATATAAAAAGAGGAAGGGGTAGAGAAAAGAGAGGCTTCTCTCGCGGTGCCAAGAGAGGAAGGGGGGGGGGGGGGGGGGGCGTAAGGAATCGAGAGAAGTTAAGTGCTCGGGCGCCTATGCGGTCCGGTTACCCCAGGATTATATTCCAAGTATTGCCATTATGCGAGGAGTTTCCTAGGAAGGCAATTTTCGAAATATTTAAAATACATACCATTATACCGCCGCTAAGCCGGCCTTTATTATAAAATAGTCCTCCACCGAGGTATAAGGGTGGCTACGTAATACGCACTCGGGACAGACCGATGGGAGAGGGGGGCGGGGAGGAGGGCAGCGGGAATCGGGTCCTCCTACCTACCTACTTTCGAGATCTCGTAAGCGACGGAATAGCATAACCGCTGTGCGCGAGAGTACCCGCCAATTTCTTCCGGCTCGTCGTCCTTGCGGACGACGCGACCGAGAGCGTCTTGGAAAAATAAAAAAAAAAAAATCGACCGTACCCTCTACCGCCGGGAGGAGGGAAGGGAGAGGCTCGCGATTATAGGAGTCTGTTGTAGGTCCTCCTTGACAGCCACGCTCCGCCGTGTGTATCGCGCGTGTCTACGAAAAACTAGCTATCGCGTGCGGACATTGCGTGCGCCGACGCGAGCACTCGCGCGCAAAAAAAGCCGGGAACTGGACCGAGCCCGGGGAGCATCTTCTACTTTGTAAGTATAAATGCGGGGTCCGTCCCGTGAGAAACGAAGAACGGAGGTGTCCCTCGGAGAGGAACGCACCGAGCGGATTTCAGCCCTAATTAAAAGTGGTCCTTTAATGGGCATGTTGAGAGGGAAAAGAGAGAAAACGATTTTCTTTGTTTCTCCTTCAATACAGTTAATTAGCAAAATTGTTAAAATGACAAAATTATGAATGTTCAATTTTAATAATTATAAGAAACTCACTGTCAAATAATAACCAGCTGTGTCAAAGATCAGATCTTATTTTTTATTTCAAAAACAATTTTTGTCATGTGTGATATCTTTTTTATATAAATTTTAATAAATTTTTAATTTTATATAAATATTAATTTATAATATTTTATATAAATTTAATTTATATAAATAAATATTTCTTATATAAATATTTTTAACGAAAGAATAAAAAATATCTGTCTTCCAAAATTATAACTGAAACCTATATTAAGTCATAATAATTACAAGATAGAGCCTAAAAGATCGAATTCGATCATCTTATCAATTGGGAGCAGCTCTTTCCGAGAGATCGGAATTCTTCCGAAATAAAGATCCATAAAGCGGGGTCGCGTCGGAGAGTCGAAATCTCCGGAGCAGCGTCGATACGCGTCAAAAAGCGCGAGGGTGCTCTCTCGATCACTTCTGACAGCACGGTAATCGACTTTTGAGCGCGACGCGAGCGATACGAGCGCGGGTCCGCTCTCGTATCGCGATCGTTTTCTGGACCGAAGGGTCGAAAGGAGGTGGCGAACGGAGACGATCGGGGGATGGATGGGCGCGCGGGATCGCGCGCATTTTAATACATCGGGGGACGGGCTTTTCAATTTTGAATCCCATCGGGACGCGATCCTCTCGCTCTCCTGATGTATCGCTTACGGTACCCGTTGATCAACGCGCCCGATCGACGTGTGCGCGTTTTTACGCGCGTTACGATCGTCGATACGTACGTACGGCACGTAGATACACACACATGTATATCTACGCGACGAAGACAACGGGGCGCGCGATTGTGTGCCGATACGGGATGCGCGGAATACACGCGACACACATGCGGGACGCTCGCACGCACACACACACATGCAAGCGCGCGACGCGCGAAAACACAATCAAGGCCGCGCCGGGCAAAAACACTAATTTAAACGGAACGAAGGAAATATGTAGTCACATCCGGTGTATCAGGATGAATGGCGCTCGGTTACTACAATTCACGATTTACTGTTTCGCGACTTTTTTCTGTGCCGACGCGTCGGGGATCCGTTCTCTCCTGCCGGTTTTCTCCCTCGCCCCCCTTCCCTTCTCCCCCCATCACCCGCTCTCCCGTCCCTCTCGTGCGCTCGCGCTCTTTCTCACTCTCGAGTCACCGGATACGAGGCAGAAGAAACAAAGAGGGAAAGCGGGAGGGGAGAGAGAAAGAAAGAGAGAGAGGGAGAGAGAGGATGGGAGGACGGGGTTGGCAGGGCAGAACGATCCGGGAGGTAAAGCCGTTATTGCCAAAAAGGATAATGCGAGGGAAGATTAAATTTTTTTCGACCCGCCCTTTCGAGCTCCACCGACCGCGTGATCACGCTTTGCTGCTTCTCGTGTTGTACACTGTGTACACTTTTCGGGGGATGTTCTCGCTCTCCTGCTCTCTCTCTCTCTCTCTCTCTCTTTCTTTCTTTCTCGTATCTCGGATCATTTCGAGAAATATGTCGATATATTGCATAAATCGTGATGTTTCAACGCTTTACAATTCCTGACACAATCCTAATGCTTCTCATATTAATACACCATATATGTATAAATATTTAAGAACGACTGTGTTTGTAATTTTTAATTAAAGAACTCTAGTATCTTTCAAAAATTATGTTTAAATTAAAATCTCTCACAAATATTTAATCTTATTTAAAATATATTAAATAATTAAAAATTATACTTATTATGAAGATAATATTCATTATCATAATCGCTAAATTTAATATTACTACTTCGTATCAAAAATAACGAATCACAGACCTGGTCTCT
This sequence comes from Formica exsecta, assembly GCF_003651465.1. Taxonomy (NCBI): domain Eukaryota; kingdom Metazoa; phylum Arthropoda; class Insecta; order Hymenoptera; family Formicidae; genus Formica; species Formica exsecta. The sequence continues at coordinate 575,554 of NW_021850752.1, forward strand.
GATATGTACATGAACGATCGCACGTTTAAATGATGCGATTAGGGCCACTATTAAGCGGTCGCGAGAGACGCATCGTGGACCTCGCGCGACAGGTGAAATATAATTTATACTTATACTAAATACCGTGTATATATGGTGGTTGTGTGAGTCCCTATCGAATCCGGGCCTCTTCGAGGTATAAATAATTGTTGTCTCTGGCTTTCGCTGCCGGAGGCGAGTGGCTCATAATTCAAAACGCTCCCTGTTGATTCCCTAATTTCCGACGAAACGCATAAAGTCGATCGCTATTGAAGAGAGACTAAGAGCGCTATTTCGTTATATTATATTCGTTAATATGCATCCAATAAAATATCAAGAATTGAAGAATAAAATCCTATCCTTGTGGTGATCGGTAAATTTCTTATACGTCGTATAATAAAGAATGGGATATTATTAAAAGAGATTCAGCCCATGGTATTCGATGAATTTCTCGTATGGTAATTTCGTCTCAATGTATCCATAATGAGCTTTAGACTTTCGGCAAGAATATCTTCTTTTCGGAAGAAGACTGCGAAAAAGATTGGCTTTGCTATTAAGAGACTGATTTTGGACAGTAGAAATCTCTGACAGATACAAAATCGAGATTAATTCTCAATAGTTTGAGAATTTCGCCCTCTGATAGTGTTATTAGAATTATATATATAGATCTAGATAAAGAACCCAGAATTCTATTTACATAAATTTCTACCAAGTACACGTGTATTATTCGTTTCCCCTTTTTCTTCGAAAACCACTTCATCCATTCATTCGTGATTTTCAACTTACGCGCGCGTATCTGTTTATCTCGAGTAAATCAATCCTAAAACTTTCACGCTAATACATAATTTACTGTTTATATAAATGAAAACATCGCTTTCTCTTCTCCTACAAATTCCTCCCTGTCTCTTTTAAAAGAGCGACGCATTTCATCCATTTACTACAATCTTCATAATTACATTTTATTTAATTTTATCCGCTTCTATAATTATTCCGTCTCTTTCTCGTTCTCTCTCCCGTCGTATAAGAAAAATTCCATGTCGGCGGGTGCTTGGCAACACTCTCGCGCGGCTTGGCATTCCCGGGGTCCGCCATTGGCTTCGCCCGCATCAATTAGGTATTTTAATCGGAAAGGCACCGCGGAATAGTTGCGATACTATAACGGCGCGCATTTACGATACGCGAGCGCAAGCAGGCATGCCCGGAGAATTGGAACGTGGTTGCGTTAACATAATGGAATCCCGTGGAATGATATAACCATTATATGTATACATATAACGGATTACGTCACTTTGGCGGCGGGGACGCCGAAGCGCGCGCGCGCGCGCGAGAGAGAGAGAGAGAGAGAGAGAGAAAAATAATAATGCCGATTGTGCGGGGAGTCGCGATCGCTCACCTTAATTTCCCAGATTGTCAGATTGGAATATAAGCTGACGCGCTTTTCCGCGCGTAAACGCTCGTGAAACGGTTTCCTGCGCGCGGACTGGTTTCCTCTCCCGATGTTTATCTATTATATATAAATTTCGAATTTGTGAAAATTCGTCTCTTCGCCGAAGATCCTTCTTTCGGATGCAAGTGACTCGATATTCAATGTACAATTTTACGTATAACTGTCATGTTACGTTAAGAAGTTATCCTACTTCGAATTGCGTTATGTAAGCAATATAAAAACATAATTATCGATGTAAATTATAATATTTAAGTATATATTACATATACATCTCTTTGGATTAAAGAGAAACTTTGAATAAAACATTGAGCGTTTATCTTTCTCATCTCTGATTATATTGCAACTCTGAATCAGTTTTTACACGTGAAACATACATGTGATCATATCAAGTTTTTAATCAGAATTCTAAAAAATCCATACATCAATCTTATTAATACAAATAAAGATATGGCATAATTACTGGATATCGCGAAAGAGAAGAACAGAAGGAACATTTCGTTAAACGGAGTTGATTGTCCAGCCTAAGTCGGCGCAACTAGTCCCCAACGTCCGACGGTCGTCGTGCTAGTTACAAAACGGCTTGTAACTAGCCGCACGCTTAATAACTTGCGCCGGTAGCGGACGATAAATTAAAAAGAAACTTTGAATAAAACATTGAGCGTTTATCTTTCTCATCTCTGATTATATTGCAACTCTGAATCATAGTTTTTACACGTGAAACATACATGTGATCATATCAACACGGAAAAAAAAAATTAGCTGCCGTAGCTAAAAACTGCGTGTGATAACTAGATTTCAGTCGTAATATATGGACAGCGAACATCTTAGCTGTGACACCTATTTATTAGGTGCAACAGCGAACATCTTAGCTGTGATACCTATTTATTAGGTGCAACAGCAAACCGTTTTGCTGCAGTTTAGAAATTTATTTTGCAAACCATGATTAGCTATGGTAGCGAAAATTTTTTTTTCCGTGAAGTTTTTAATCAGAATTCTAAAAAATCCATACATCAATCTTATTAATACAAATAAAGATATGGCATAATTACTGGATATCGCGAAAGAGAAGAACAGAAGGAACATTTCGTTAAACGGAGTTGATTGTCCAGCCTAAGTCGGCGCAACTAGTCCCCAACGTCCGACGGTCGTCGTGCTAGTTACAAAACGGCTTGTAACTAGCCGCACGCTTAATAACTTGCGCCGGTAGCGGACGATAAATAATGCAGGAGACACCGTCGTCCCGATGTAATTAACGAGAGCAGTCGATATCCCTCGGCTCGGGCGTGTGTGTAACCGGCAAGAGCGCGCGCGTGTATTCATGCCCGTGCGCGCACGCGGATGTACTTGTGTCACGTATACGCGCGCGCGAACGCGAACGAGCGCGGTCAATATTTGTCATCCGCTTTAACAAAAAGAACGTTACAAAACGCTCGGCCGGATGCACCCCGGCCAAATATTGACTGCGCTCATTGACGTTCATTGATACTCTCAATTAGCGCATACCGTCGAAGCCAATCGCCGGGTAATTGGGATGGCCCTCCACCTACCCTCCGCGGGAAAACCGCGCGGGCCTCTCTTTCCCATCCCGTTCCCTTCCGTTCCCTCCTGCGCTTTTCTCCTCCCTCCCCGCTTACCGTTCTCGATCACGTCGCGGCCAGAGAGTCAGATGCGAACGGTTTCGGCGCGAAAACTCCCGTCCCGCGATCGCTATAATTGGCGGCCGACTCGAGTCCGTCCGCGACTTTTCCGTGAAAGAGCGGCCAATTATAGGGGACCAGCGCCGCTGGATACAGACATCCGTTGCCTTCGTTCCTCGAGGATCGGTCGTTTGCCTTGGCGAGGACGAAATGCGTCCCCTAATGACGCGAGGCGCGCGCGGAACGCGAATCACCGCGTGTTCTCTCGTTAACGATCGTCGACCGGCCGTTGGCCATCTCGGCCGGGAAAACGTCTTCATCCGTTACCGGGAAAATTGCACGATTTCGAGTTAACCGACCCGGAGGGTGAAACTTTTCCGTCGAGAAGCGAAGTTAGGGGCCGCCGCGGGAGGTAACGCCGGCGTTTCTTATTTCAATTCACGGCGGCACGTTTTGATATCGGCGGAGGAAACTTTTAATTGACTCCCTCTCCCTCTCTCTCTTTCTTTCTCATTGCCGAATTATTTCTAAATGTTGACCAAATATATTGAAATACTTCTCTCTTCGTTTATATTTGTTTTATCCGATATTGGAATAAATTTAAAATACGTACGCGCGCGCAAACTTTTTTAATGACGATGCAGAGAGAAATTTATTTGCACATTTATTTAACACGTTTTAATGGTAAGATTAGATTTGTAATGCGCAGCTTGGTAGCGTGCCGTTATTTAAATTAGAAAATGCATTTTATAAATTTTCAATTTACATGCGTGCACAAATCATATACGTAAAGACAAAAAATTATGAAACGCTTTTTATTTATATCCTGCAAAACCAACCGATTTTTTTTAAGACTACATTTCTCGAATCGTATAAATCTAACGTTACTTTTGACGGAAATGCTTATCTTATCTTATTATCTTATTAATGGCAAGTGTAGTTCTGACTTTTTTTTATCACCTTCCTGCATTTTATTTCCACTAATTTATCTTTGGCAAAAAGAGAAACAATATTCTTCCAGTATAAAAACAGGGAAACTATACTAAGCGAATCGGAATATATATCTGAGTGGTTCGGCGTTATCACGGACATAAAAATCTCCTAATTACAACACTCCATGTAATTACGGACTTCTTGTTGTACAATTTGCATCGAAAATTACATATCAGCACCGATGCGTGCAAAGACAAATGTTCCTCCGGGGAAAAGATTAATCGCATAAAACAGTATCAGTATGCTTGCAAAGAATCATTCATTCAGAAGCAATGATTCTCAGAGATAGTCTTATAATATTATAATCTAACGGCTAACAATAAGTAACTTTTTACGCTCACGAACAAAAATCACCGATGCGTTCAAAATTTTTTTTATATATGATGTAGATTCAACTTAGCATTTTCGCGAATTACGGAAAGGCAACTACCTTAATGACAATAACATTTCGCTCTGCGTGCTGACACTAATTATTTCCCTGATGCTTAAACAACGTATTCAGAAATTGTCGCGAAACAATTCACTTACTATTTGCACTCCTGGGATCTAATATGACAACATTTTTACGTCGTAAATTTCTTTTCACGCAGTATAAGTGCGGAGAATCATCCTATCTAAAAAAGGCATGTAAAGTCGATACTCGAAAGTCTCGAAGTGTATTGTTGTCGCTTTTCCGCGATGCTGATTGGTTCTGTCATTGCGCTTACTTCGTGAGCGGCTGTCATTGCATATTTTGACAGTTATTATTTCGTGTATATATCGTTAAAAATGTTTAATGAAAAAGAATAAACAGCGCGCGCGAAGCGCGCGTTGTGTTGTGCTAGTATAAATAAAAGAGAACTTGACTCACCCTTTCCTCCTCCCGAATCATCTCCGCGATGCCGGGCTTGATCTCGAGATCGTCGGCGCTGACAGCCTGACCGCCGGCGTTCAGCGCATGTTGCTGCTGCTGTTGCTGTTGTTGCTGCTGCTGTTGCTGCTGCTGTTGCACGCTGAGTTGCTGACCGTGGCTGCCCAGGTGGTTGACGGGCGCGTGCGGACCGGAAGTCACGTGGCCGGACACGTGGTGGGTCGACAGGGGGTGCGAACTCTGCTGTCCCTGCGGCGGCGGCGGCGGGGGTGGTGGTAAGGGCAGCGAGACAGGAAGCTCCTGCAGGTTGATCTGCGGCGTGACGGAGATGCTAGGCATACTGGGCGTACTAGGCGAGCCTAGGGACCTAGGTGTCGAGCTGGCGGTCGGCGGCACCATATTATGGATCTCGGGTACGACAATGTTGCCGGCGATCACGTCCTGGTCGTCGGCAATGCTGCCGGAACCGATGCGTTCCGGACTGTTGCTGGACGGGGAACGCTCGCCGGACATTCGGCGGCGTTTCTTTCGCTGCATCGCCGCGGTCGCGACCTCCTCCAGAGTCGGTCTGGACGTTAGTTCCTGTTCGCTATTGACGTCCGCGAGGCCGCGAATCTTGAGACTCTCCGCGACCTTGAGCAGCGGCCCGATCTGTTCCTGGGAGACGTTGATCTCGCCCTTGTACATGAACTCGACCGCAGCCTTGAGTTCTGGCCATTTGATGTCCTTCATGATGACGATCGGGTGTTGGCAGGGATTGTCGAAGAAGAGTGCTTGAAAGTATGGGCTGCAGGCTGACAAGACCATCTTGTGAGCCTTGACGCTGTGACCGTCGCAGGCTAAGGTCACGTCCACAAAGCTTTCGCTCTGTAAGAGCTGATCGAAGACGTTGGTTAGGTTAGTCTGATAGTTGTTCCAGCGCAAACAAAATTGCTGGGGTGACCCAGCACCGCTTTGCTGCGTCATGATCGGGCGTGATGTGGCTTCCGCTTGTCTTGTTCCACAAGAAAGAGGGAGAAAGAGAGAGTATCTCCTCCTCCTTCTTCTACTTTTCTATTGCACCGCACGCTTCCTCCTACGCTTTCTCTTCAACCTGTTCCTCTTCTTCTCTTTGTTTATCTTTCTCCAATCACCTCGTGGTGCGTCTCGTCTCGGATTCTCGTTGTCGATGACGTTCGGCCTGATCGGATCAGTAACAAGGCCGCATCTGCAACACACACATGCACAGCCACACGTGAACCTCCAGATGTATCCGCGTGAAGGGACGCGGGGAGTGAGAGCAGCTTTATCCGCGCGCCTCGTGGCAACGTGCGCGGATCTGTCAGACGCAAACCGACGCGGGCGTCATCGTCCCGTTGGGACGTCGCGGTCGAGCATCTTTTAGCCTAACTCCGAAACGTGGCTCCGTACTCGAATACTCTTTACTCCACTCCCACTAAAAGAATTAGAGTCCACCTTGCCTCCCCCAACAAAGCATTATACGCAATAGAAGTTTCCCGAGGGATCAGAGGACAGGGACTCACTTCCCTGCTCCAACGCACCACGCGACGCACTTTATCTTTATTCTCTGCCTCCTCCTTTTTACCCCAGTTTCTACCTCACCACCTATCTCAGTCTCGAAAGGTCTATCGTTCTTTTTTTTCGTCCGAGAGAAAAGTCAGATTTCACCATCAACCACCCACCACCGATTACCTCGAAACGCGACTATGACGGCAACGACGACGACGACGACGTTGCCGTTTCCGCGACGGAATTCCGCGTTACAAATACAAATACGGATCGCGATAAACGCCGTGCGACGTAACGGCGCGGGTGTCCGCGTGAGAGGCGCGTGCTGCGCGCGACGAAGGGTGTCGGAACGACAAGCGACGTACGATCTGCACCCCGTGACGAGCGCGTCGCGACTGAGAGGACCAGCAGCGCGGCGGCGGTTCGCTCGAGCGGCAGTGGTGGCACCATGCGCGGCAGCGGCAACGGCGACGGTGACGGCGACGGTGGCGGCGGCGGTGGCGGCGGCGGCGGTGGCGGTACGGCCGATATCGCGCGCGCTCGCTCGCGTGAGGACGCGGTGCGGCGCGACGGTGGCTACAACCAGCGGCAGCAGGAGAGAGAGAGGACGCGTATCGCTGGCAAGGAGATGGCAATGTTGCGCTGCCGCGCGGGTGGAGGCGCCCGCCGCCGTACCTCACGCGTCCTCACGTTCCCCCTCGCACCGCGGCGGTGCCGGCCAATAGCGCGGCTCGCCTTCCGATCAAACGCGCCGCCCCCGGAGACCGCCTCATACTTCCTCTCTCACTCTCGCGGCCTTCCGCGAGGCCGCGCGTCTCGCTTTGTCCGCCGTCCGAGAAGAAGAGAATTCTCTCTCTCGCGCGGCATCGGCCCCGGCGAGGCCCACCGATCGGCCTCCCGAAACGGCGATCCGCTGATGATGATGAGAGGAGGCCGCGCTTTGCTGATGGCGGAGGTGGTGGTGGTGGTTATTCTGTCGTTACTAGTATCACTGAGCGGTGGTGGAGAGCACGGACGGGGGCAGCGACTGCGACGACGACGACGACGACGACGACGACGACGATGACGACGATGACGGGGACGCTGCTCTCTCTTTCCGCGGATATCGCGTAGGAATTAATGCGTTCTAGGAAAGAATCGCGCGATTTGCCCCTGCGAAACTAGGTTGTACCTACTTCGCGTCAACGGTGAGATTTAAACGAGTGGGTGTAACGCGAAAACAATTTTTGAGAGAGCATCCGATGAAGACACTGGCGATCTAAGACATTTACGCGACGTCTATTTGGATCTGAAAGTTCTTCAAAGTAGATAATTGTCAACGTTTGTCGACAATCTCTACCTTTTACTTATAATTCGTAAAAAAATATGACGTGCGTATTTCATATTGAGATTGAAATCGGAAGGAACAATTTCGAGATAATACAGACGGAATGTGGTTCAACTCAATTTCTTCATAAAGATGCATCAGCGCATGGAATTAAATTTGCGAACGTTAAAAAAAATTATCAAGTTTTTGTTCTTTTATAACGGTTGTAAGTGAGTTCAACGAACGCCGGCGACGGCAGCGACGTCAAGAGACTTCTACAAACGCGGACGGTGTTTTTGAATTTCCAAGGAAGCACTCGAGTCTCGAGCATTAAGTATAAGGATCTTATTGCACCTGCGCACAATAACGATTGTCCTGATAGCGACGAGATGAACGACTAGAAACGTGCGGCGTTCTAACCGTATCTTCCAAATGAGTCTTGTGCCACCGCATTACATGGCTCGATTACTCGCTGCATTCTTCTTGAAAAGTTACGGCAGTAATAAATTAACGCCGTGAGATGATGAATGAATAATATTTTATACTGAATCTAGAACATATTCCTCACGAAAGCCAGAGAGTTTACGGTCTGCAGCTGTAAACGCATATGTCTCTACGATTTTGAAATCACTAATTTAATAAGATAGAAACTATAACATAGCGGAAGTAATAACACCAATTGTAAGACAAAAGATGTGCAAGCAGTTCTTTTATACATATATAGGTACTTTAATAATGGATATCTAGTATCAAAATAATTCAAGAGAGAAAATATGTTCTCTGTCTCTAAACTAAAACTACTCTGAAAGTAAGAAGGAATAGGGAACGTCTTTTCGATGTACAAAGTTCGGGATAGCTCCGGAATAGACGATCATAGTTGTAAAGATAGATGGCTGTAATAGAAGCTACGCGCTCTAAAATATTTGCTAAAGTGATGTTCTCGAGCAAGAATATAATAGCAATCTTAATTGATTATCACACATATCTTCCTATTTATTCAAATATATCGCTCTAATAGTACCTATAATTCTAGCTTTAAAAATAAATCGGGCAGAGTGGGTCGCTTCTTTTCCACTACCTATTCTGGCATTGCTCTATTCACGCGAGAGTAGTCCGGGTTATTGTTCATCGCAATAAATGACAATCTCGCGAGCCGCACCCCGAAAGAGTCCACCCTTTCTTTTCCCGCGTTTGGCACGTGGCGGAGTAATTGGGGATGCAAAGAGCAGATGATTATTCAGCGTCGACGCGGTTTCACCGTCTGCCGTCTCCCGGGAACCGACAAGACGATATCGACGATCGAATTTGGGCAGTCGTGCCTCGATAACGGAGTTACGAGCGCGACGTCAACGGTGCCGGCCCGGGAAAGATGGCGGTCTTAATCGAATTAAGGCTACAAAGAGAAACGGTCCCGCGTCCGACGTCCCTTGCGAGCCGCCGGCCGGACTCCCCTAACTGGCTATTAGCTCGAATTTTGGTAATAGCGAGTGTCACGTAGGGTGGTCGAGACCGGTCGTCTAAGAATCCATTCCTAAACGATTGCGTCGGAGGCGTCCGCAAAATTTCTCTCGTTAAACTTAGATTCTGCAAAATTTAAAATGTAGTAAGAAGTGCCGAAAGAACTATGCAGATAGTTAGATGGTATAATATTCAATTGGAAATTAGCGTGATATTTTTTGTAGTATTTAATATTTCAAAAATTTACAATAGAAAAATGACGTTCGACAAAATTTTACTTTTAATACACACTGTAAAAATGACTGACTGAAACTTCAGACGAAGCGTTTGCAGTTTTTTTGCAAACACACTTTTCTGAATTTTTAGAAAAACGACTCTGGAGTGATTACGACAGATTAAAAATTCTTTCAGACACCCAAATTTGAAAATTCACACAAAAATGTGTCTGAACTTTTAGAAAATTTTTTGATAAAACTGCATAAAAGGTAACACACCTTCGGTTTTATCGCTACTTAAATATGTTGTAAGGAAGGTTCTTTTGAATAATTCCCCGCCAAAAATAAGTGGAGGACGGCATTGGTTTAGAAGATATAACAAATTGAAGTTTGACATTTAAAGTATGTGTATGCTGTGTAATTTGTTATTTTCTCATTGAAAAAAACTGTTTATGACATTTAGGTAACACACCTTCGGTTTTATCGCTACTTAAATATGTTGTAAGGAAGGTTCTTTTGAATAATTCCAAATAACAAATTCCAAATAACAAATTGAAGTTTGACATTTAAAGTATGTGTATGCTGTGTAATTTGTTATTTTCTCATTGAAAAAAACTGTTTATGACATTTATACATGGGCGAGGGAGGGGCACCGCTTCTCCCCCTGCACCCACACTCTGAGAAAATTCTGACCTAACCTAAACCTATTCTCAGTTTTAAAAGTAAAGTTGGATTAGGTTAGATTAGATTTTTTTCAGAGGTGGGGGTGCAGGGGCAAAGGCAGAGCCCCTATTAATATTTTAATATTAAATAATATTTAATATTTTTCAAGACAAGACTCAAAAATTCGTGTTATTACATGTTGAAAGCTATTAAGGAACTGCGAGAAATAGATGAAACACATTATTGACAAAATATCCATGACCGTGTATTTATCTCGTAAATGTAAACAAACGCTTTTTCCACGTCTGCTCTACAACAAATAAAATATACACACATTTCACTTTTCCTAATATTATTTTATAATACCTGATAAAAAGCATAAAAACTGTGAAACTTTAATTTGTTATATCTCCTAAACCAATGCCGTCCCCCACTTATTTCTTGCGGAGAATTATTCAGAAGAACCTACCCTACAACATATTTAAGTGGCGATAAAATCGGAGGTGTGTTACATTTTGCAATTTTACCAATTTTTTAAGTGCACAATTTATGCAACAAATATGTCACTAATAATGCTAAAACTAATAACGCGCAAAAACGAACAGGTCTCGCTAGAAGGATATATCTTCGGAATTCGTTCTTTTTTTTGTCGATACGCAGATTTATCGGCGTACTGCGGATATCATCGTAAAGAATGCAGAAAGAGAGAAAGAGAGTAGTCTCTAACACGATTTCGGTCCCCGCTCGAAATCGACTGCCCCCAATACCCCGGCCTCCGTCCCCGCGTTTCCCTTGCCGTGCGTAAAAGCCGTATGCGCGATATTAGAAAACATAAAAAACGGGGGTAACGGTGGCGATGCCGAACGGCGAATGAGTCGGATATATGCGGACGAATAACGACGCCCGCGGGCTTTCTGATGAAGGAATATCGCCCGTCCTTTACGAACCGCGCGTTATTTTTCCGCATGTCGGGCCGCGATCTATTCCTTCGTCCTCTCGGCGTATGATTGTTGCAAATGTCACTCGTTTTCGCGACCTACCTTTACATTTCTGCATATTATTCGCGTCTCCAAAATTACGTACAAGTATATTAGAACTATAAAATTTAAAAAAATAACATGAGTATTGTAAATGCCTAGAATTATAACAAGTACATTTAATTTATTATAACGTTTAATCGTTCGAAAAATATCGTAGCTTTCATAACCGGAAATGAAAACAATGATATCTGATCGTGGAAATAGAGAAACGCGGGAAATATAATTTATTCATTAGAATAAAGATAAATTTTCAATCAATTTATTGCATATAAGATTTTGCAAAGAGTTATCGTGTGAAAGGGGAATATTGTTATAATAATATCAAATTCTCTATATTAGAGTTTTCTAATATAAAGAAGCAAACACACAGGAACTTGATTGTTGCAAGAACAGCAGAGAATGATGTTATATTCTCTGGAAGAAAAATGCAAGCGTGCACATTCTGTGTAAAAACGCAAATATACGTAATATGATTTACATTTACCGTCGCAACAACTTTAGTTGCTGTTACTCGAACAGCAAATATGTAATATCAAACTTGATGTTACCATAACATGGTTTATGTCGGCATAATATTTACAAAATATCGATGTGTTGTACGCCAAGTACAGTCTTTTTTTCTTTACAATTTTGCAGATTTTTCTGTGCTTAGTTTTGCGGAGAGGAAAAGCGTTCTTTCTTATTTCGAAAAATTAACGCAGCTACGGATTTTACGGATTTTTCCTTCGCAAATCCAAATCCATTCTCGGTACTTTGAAAACAAACAAAAAAAAACATTCAGAACACGGTATCCGCTAAGCCGTGGATCATCGCAGAAACGGCAGCGGGGGTGGCACTGGCCATAACGCCCGTATTTCTCATATCGTTGATACTTTCACCCTTGCGTAGGGCGAGCGAGCGCATTGTAAGGGCGCACGAAACCGAGCCGCTGGTAGGCTATAAATTTTACTACGTAATATTGTTTAACTGCAAACAGTATACTAACGCCATCCGTCGTGGCGCTGGCGCGGAAAAATTTCGACCCTGCCGAGGAATCGCGAGAAGGATCTTTGTAAAAAAATCTGGATTTTTTCGCGAACAATTGTAACGATCGCGATCCCAATTCAACGTCGACAGTTTCGAGGCTGAGATTCCTCGATCGCGATCCCCGGTATCGAACGCGATAAGAAGATACGCTTCGAAAGGGGGTTCGGACATTACTTTCTCGTTCCGACGATACACTCTCGGGAGGAAGTTATGAAAAAATACGAGATGAAAAGAATGAACGTGCGAGCGCGTGGCGCGCGATGGAATAAAAGCGCCAAGTATCAACGCGCTCGGATTTTCTGTATCTGTCACTATTTCCACCTGTAATAGAGCGCGAGCGCGCGCGGGCTGACAAAACGCGACGGAAAATCTCGTCTTCGTAAAAGGCCGTCCACGATCGTCGTAAACGCATTTCAAACGGCTGACTTTTACTTCTCGATATTCGCGCAATATCTTTGAAGCGAAGTCTCGACGGCGAGTCTCGTTAATCTCAAAACTCACGAAATTTTACAGAATAAACTTTAAATTATAGTATAATTAATACGAAAATACAAAAAGGGGAAAAAGCCTTTCTTGTAATGTATGAATAATACAATTTATATAAAAAAAAAAACAAAAAAAAAACAAGAAACAGATGACGTTAAAAACATGCATCTCCTGTGAAAAAATCACTTGTACCTACTCTCTACACCTGGTCTTTTTAATCGAGTATCCTCCTCTTCCCATTAATTTAAAAAACCTATATTTTCTAAGAGATATAATCTTTATCAAAAATGTTCTTTGATAAATATTTTTCGTTCTGTCAAATAGATCAATTCTTGTGTAGAGCCCTGCTTCATATTACCACGTATTTGTCATCGTGATTCATTGTACAAGAAGGTTTCGGGTTCGGTTCCTGTAGAGTGTTTAGGAAGTTTCGGATCTGATCGGCTCTTTATTTCGCGGCACGGCGAACGATCGATCGATCGAGTCTCGTCTTGCGCCACGCGTGTCTCTCCCGCGAGAGAGGTGGCTTAAAATTAGCCATTTCCACGGTAATCGCTACCTGCTTCGACGACGCCAGCACTCCCCCGGCATTACAGAGACGGCAGCGGCCTTGCGTTCGCATTGTACAAGAACAATGAGCAAAGAGAAATATTGATGATGCTGCCGCCGCGTGGCTAAGCGTGCGCGAGCGAGCGAACGCGTGTACGAACAGCAGATTGTATACAGGGTGTCCCGGAGCGATCTCCTTACATTATTCAAAGTCTGTATTTCCTCGAGAAAAGAAGCTGGAGGACAGTTGTCCGTCCTATTTATGTGTTTTTAATTTTAATGACCTTCTCGTTAAATATTTGATACGTGAGTTTCATATCGATAGTCTCTATCGAAGTTAAATATACTTGGAATTATATTTGAAGAATAAAATTTTGTGAGATTATTAATTTTTATTTATATTTGATTTCAAATAGATACGATTTAATTAGTTTGATATATGTAGAATCTATTATGTAAATTAATTCTCGAAATTAATTGCACTTTCGTGGCAGTTTCCGGATATTTCGCTTAACATCTTGTCGCTCATGCTTTAGTAACGAGCGGCTAAGTAAAGTACATGACGCTTTATGTTGGTCTTTGAATGTTTTCTATGTGATCTATATATTTATGCGCTACTGAAAGACGAACGATAAGGAGTGGAAAGGGAGAACGGAAATAACAGACATGATGTTCGAACATTTCTTCGAAAGTACAACTAATTCCAAGCACTGATGCAAATGATGACGATAAGTAGCATGTAAGACAAACCTATGATCGTGTCTACAAGATGTAATTGCAAAGTGCATACCTTATTCATACATAATATAATAACAATGTAGATTAATGCGTAGATTATATGGAGAACAGACTTGTAATTATTTAATACAAGACTGACGGTCACATGCAATTTTTCATTTTTCGTCAAAATATTCTTGATGTTTTATTCCCTCAGTATTTAATCCTCGGATAAAAATGTTGGTAAAATATCTCTTTTCAATCGTTCTGTTATGTACATGGAATTTAATCCATTAAAGTAACTCGCAAATTTTTCGATGTATCTCGAAATGATTGCTGCTCTGTGCTTTGACCTCCAGAACGTGTCGTTGTTTCTAGAGCACCCAGTACGCGCGTGCATGCTTGTGCAACCTGAAAGGACCGTGCGTATATCGCGCGGCAGACGCGAGACTGCGAGAGAAAGAGAGAGAGAGAGAGAGAGAGAGAGAGAAAGAGAGAGAGAGAGAAAGAGAGAGAAAGAGAGAGGACGGTGAGGGGGATAGTGAAGTATCCTACGCTGCGTGAAAGAAAGAGAGGATGCGAAGGAAACTTCGAGAGGGTGACGAAGAGAAAGGGAGCACGGGATAGCGGCTGCACGGAGAAGAGCGGAAAAGGGGGAGAGAGAGAGAGAAGAGGTAAGGTTGAAGAGCGAGAGAGAGAGAGAGAGTACGCGCGAGAGGAGGAGAGGTAGCGGAGAACGAGAGGGTTATACGCTTAATATTTCAGCATCGCGAAATTCTGCCCCTGAATCATTAATCGCTCGCTCTGGGGTGGCGGTGCCTAGTCGAGTCTCTGCCCTCCCCCTCCTCCTCCTCCTCTCCCACCCCCTCCCCCATCACGGCATGCTCCGGCAGCCCGTCGTTCGCATCCCCTCGTCCATCCAGCGCTTCTGGTCGTGTCTCTCCTCTCGCGTGTTTCTCATCCCCTGTCCTCGCACCCTCTCCTCTCCCCCCTTCCCGCCTCCTCTTCCTCCCCCCGCCGGGTAACTTGTCTAACGCGACTAGGAAAGCCATCCGCGTGAATATTTCGAGTCCTCGCCGATGCAGGAATAGACTCGTCGACTGAGCCGTAATTAACCCGCTGATTAATTACCGCGGCCGTGTTACACGACGAGCGTGTATCACGCGCGAGCGTGTGGTATCGCGACGCCTTGCGGAGAATTATTCAGAAGAACCTACCCTACAACATATTTAAGTGGCGATAAAATCGGAGGTGTGTTACATTTTGCAATTTTACCAATTTTTTAAGTGCACAATTTATGCAACAAATATGTCACTAATAATGCTAAAACTAATAACGCGCAAAAACGAACAGGTCTCGCTAGAAGGATATATCTTCGGAATTCGTTCTTTTTTTTGTCGATACGCAGATTTATCGGCGTACTGCGGATATCATCGTAAAGAATGCAGAAAGAGAGAAAGAGAGTAGTCTCTAACACGATTTCGGTCCCCGCTCGAAATCGACTGCCCCCAATACCCCGGCCTCCGTCCCCGCGTTTCCCTTGCCGTGCGTAAAAGCCGTATGCGCGATATTAGAAAACATAAAAAACGGGGGTAACGGTGGCGATGCCGAACGGCGAATGAGTCGGATATATGCGGACGAATAACGACGCCCGCGGGCTTTCTGATGAAGGAATATCGCCCGTCCTTTACGAACCGCGCGTTATTTTTCCGCATGTCGGGCCGCGATCTATTCCTTCGTCCTCTCGGCGTATGATTGTTGCAAATGTCACTCGTTTTCGCGACCTACCTTTACATTTCTGCATATTATTCGCGTCTCCAAAATTACGTACAAGTATATTAGAACTATAAAATTTTAAAAAATAACATGAGTATTGTAAATGCCTAGAATTATAACAAGTACATTTAATTTATTATAACGTTTAATCGTTCGAAAAATATCGTAGCTTTCATAACCGGAAATGAAAACAATGATATCTGATCGTGGAAATAGAGAAACGCGGGAAATATAATTTATTCATTAGAATAAAGATAAATTTTCAATCAATTTATTGCATATAAGATTTTGCAAAGAGTTATCGTGTGAAAGGGGAATATTGTTATAATAATATCAAATTCTCTATATTAGAGTTTTCTAATATAAAGAAGCAAACACACAGGAACTTGATTGTTGCAAGAACAGCAGAGAATGATGTTATATTCTCTGGAAGAAAAATGCAAGCGTGCACATTCTGTGTAAAAACGCAAATATACGTAATATGATTTACATTTACCGTCGCAACAACTTTAGTTGCTGTTACTCGAACAGCAAATATGTAATATCAAACTTGATGTTACCATAACATGGTTTATGTCGGCATAATATTTACAAAATATCGATGTGTTGTACGCCAAGTACAGTCTTTTTTTCTTTACAATTTTGCAGATTTTTCTGTGCTTAGTTTTGCGGAGAGGAAAAGCGTTCTTTCTTATTTCGAAAAATTAACGCAGCTACGGATTTTACGGATTTTTCCTTCGCAAATCCAAATCCATTCTCGGTACTTTGAAAACAAACAAAAAAAAACATTCAGAACACGGTATCCGCTAAGCCGTGGATCATCGCAGAAACGGCAGCGGGGGTGGCACTGGCCATAACGCCCGTATTTCTCATATCGTTGATACTTTCACCCTTGCGTAGGGCGAGCGAGCGCATTGTAAGGGCGCACGAAACCGAGCCGCTGGTAGGCTATAAATTTTACTACGTAATATTGTTTAACTGCAAACAGTATACTAACGCCATCCGTCGTGGCGCTGGCGCGGAAAAATTTCGACCCTGCCGAGGAATCGCGAGAAGGATCTTTGTAAAAAAATCTGGATTTTTTCGCGAACAATTGTAACGATCGCGATCCCAATTCAACGTCGACAGTTTCGAGGCTGAGATTCCTCGATCGCGATCCCCGGTATCGAACGCGATAAGAAGATACGCTTCGAAAGGGGGTTCGGACATTACTTTCTCGTTCCGACGATACACTCTCGGGAGGAAGTTATGAAAAAATACGAGATGAAAAGAATGAACGTGCGAGCGCGTGGCGCGCGATGGAATAAAAGCGCCAAGTATCAACGCGCTCGGATTTTCTGTATCTGTCACTATTTCCACCTGTAATAGAGCGCGAGCGCGCGCGGGCTGACAAAACGCGACGGAAAATCTCGTCTTCGTAAAAGGCCGTCCACGATCGTCGTAAACGCATTTCAAACGGCTGACTTTTACTTCTCGATATTCGCGCAATATCTTTGAAGCGAAGTCTCGACGGCGAGTCTCGTTAATCTCAAAACTCACGAAATTTTACAGAATAAACTTTAAATTATAGTATAATTAATACGAAAATACAAAAAGGGGAAAAAGCCTTTCTTGTAATGTATGAATAATACAATTTATATAAAAAAAAAACAAAAAAAAAACAAGAAACAGATGACGTTAAAAACATGCATCTCCTGTGAAAAAATCACTTGTACCTACTCTCTACACCTGGTTTTTTTAATCGAGTATCCTCCTCTTCCCATTAATTTAAAAAACCTATATTTTCTAAGAGATATAATCTTTATCAAAAATGTTCTTTGATAAATATTTTTCGTTCTGTCAAATAGATCAATTCTTGTGTAGAGCCCTGCTTCATATTACCACGTATTTGTCATCGTGATTCATTGTACAAGAAGGTTTCGGGTTCGGTTCCTGTAGAGTGTTTAGGAAGTTTCGGATCTGATCGGCTCTTTATTTCGCGGCACGGCGAACGATCGATCGATCGAGTCTCGTCTTGCGCCACGCGTGTCTCTCCCGCGAGAGAGGTGGCTTAAAATTAGCCATTTCCACGGTAATCGCTACCTGCTTCGACGACGCCAGCACTCCCCCGGCATTACAGAGACGGCAGCGGCCTTGCGTTCGCATTGTACAAGAACAATGAGCAAAGAGAAATATTGATGATGCTGCCGCCGCGTGGCTAAGCGTGCGCGAGCGAGCGAACGCGTGTACGAACAGCAGATTGTATACAGGGTGTCCCGGAGCGATCTCCTTACATTATTCAAAGTCTGTATTTCCTCGAGAAAAGAAGCTGGAGGACAGTTGTCCGTCCTATTTATGTGTTTTTAATTTTAATGACCTTCTCGTTAAATATTTGATACGTGAGTTTCATATCGATAGTCTCTATCGAAGTTAAATATACTTGGAATTATATTTGAAGAATAAGATTTTGTGAGATTATTAATTTTTATTTATATTTGATTTCAAATAGATACGATTTAATTAGTTTGATATATGTAGAATCTATTATGTAAATTAATTCTCGAAATTAATTGCACTTTCGTGGCAGTTTCCGGATATTTCGCTTAACATCTTGTCGCTCATGCTTTAGTAACGAGCGGCTAAGTAAAGTACATGACGCTTTATGTTGGTCTTTGAATGTTTTCTATGTGATCTATATATTTATGCGCTACTGAAAGACGAACGATAAGGAGTGGAAATGGAGAACGGAAATAACAGACATGATGTTCGAACATTTCTTCGAAAGTACAACTAATTCCAAGCACTGATGCAAATGATGACGATAAGTAGCATGTAAGACAAACCTATGATCGTGTCTACAAGATGTAATTGCAAAGTGCATACCTTATTCATACATAATATAATAACAATGTAAATTAATGCGTAGATTATATGGAGAACAGACTTGTAATTATTTAATACAAGACTGACGGTCACATGCAATTTTTCATTTTTCGTCAAAATATTCTTGATGTTTTATTCCCTCAGTATTTAATCCTCGGATAAAAATGTTGGTAAAATATCTCTTTTCAATCGTTCTGTTATGTACATGGAATTTAATCCATTAAAGTAACTCGCAAATTTTTCGATGTATCTCGAAATGATTGCTGCTCTGTGCTTTGACCTCCAGAACGTGTCGTTGTTTCTAGAGCACCCAGTACGCGCGTGCATGCTTGTGCAACCTGAAAGGACCGTGCGTATATCGCGCGGCAGACGCGAGACTGCGAGAGAAAGAGAGAGAGAGAGAGAGAGAGAGAGAGAAAGAGAGAGGACGGTGAGGGGGATAGTGAAGTATCCTACGCTGCGTGAAAGAAAGAGAGGATGCGAAGGAAACTTCGAGAGGGTGACGAAGAGAAAGGGAGCACGGGATAGCGGCTGCACGGAGAAGAGCGGAAAAGGGGGAGAGAGAGAGAGAAGAGGTAAGGTTGAAGAGCGAGAGAGAGAGAGAGAGTACGCGCGAGAGGAGGAGAGGTAGCGGAGAACGAGAGGGTTATACGCTTAATATTTCAGCATCGCGAAATTCTGCCCCTGAATCATTAATCGCTCGCTCTGGGGTGGCGGTGCCTAGTCGAGTCTCTGCCCTCCCCCTCCTCCTCCTCCTCTCCCACCCCCTCCCCCATCACGGCATGCTCCGGCAGCCCGTCGTTCGCATCCCCTCGTCCATCCAGCGCTTCTGGTCGTGTCTCTCCTCTCGCGTGTTTCTCATCCCCTGTCCTCGCACCCTCTCCTCTCCCCCCTTCCCGCCTCCTCTTCCTCCCCCCGCCGGGTAACTTGTCTAACGCGACTAGGAAAGCCATCCGCGTGAATATTTCGAGTCCTCGCCGATGCAGGAATAGACTCGTCGACTGAGCCGTAATTAACCCGCTGATTAATTACCGCGGCCGTGTTACACGACGAGCGTGTATCACGCGCGAGCGTGTGGTATCGCGACGCTTCGCGATACTCGCGAGTCTCCTCTTGCAGCCTCTTGTTTCCAAGGAAGCATTCGGATATCTTCTGAATGCCGACGGTATTCTCCGTATAATCCCCCTCCGCTTACAGCGATTAAAGCTATCACGTGTCGAAATGCTTACGTTGTCTATCGAGTCTGCGTTCAGTTAACACCTGTCGTAGAGAAGAGAATAAGCTTGTTGGTGTTTTAATTGATATAATAAAATCGAGTGATGTAAATAAAAAGAAAATCTCCATGAATCGATAAAATTTAATTGAGTTTCATTAAACAAAGAGATAAAGTTTCTTCGAAGACTCGTGGAATGAATAGGGTATCCGAGCATCACCAGATAAATTAGACGTCTGTAAAGAGGAATCGCGTACATATAGTCGAGAGAAAATACGCAGCATCTCTAGAATAACCTGTGTTTCGCTTGTCGGGCATCGTGTTCGATGTAACTATATAATTTGAATGGTCACATTCCCACGCTACCGAAGAAGGCGCGCCGCGATCGGGAAATCTCCCCAAGAATACGCTCCCTATGAGATGATGTATCCGGTATTACGCGCATCCGTTTCAGTCCGTGGCGGCGAATCCGGCGTCGAAGACAACGAGATAGAGGCGTAGGATAGCGAAGCGCTGCTGGTCTCGTCCTCTCATACGACAACCAATCCGGTTTTGCGGTTGATGATTGATGAAAACATTCGTACAAACGTAATCGCGCGAACAGGATCTTACGTCAAATAACAAAAACACGATTTGTACCACTTTTCTGGCTATAATAATTTGATTCATATATTTTTTATTCTCTATTTTCTGATCCATCTATAAATTCTTCAGTTTTGTAATGATTTTAAAATTATTCATATCTCGAAAAATGTCTACAATCATATCTACAATAATCTTACTTATCGGCATTTACAATTTATATCGAAGTAAGAAGCTGTTCCGGGACATCCTCTATATAAACTGTACTTTGCAATAGATTCTTAAAAGGAGAGAGAGAGAGAGAGAGAGAGAGAGAGAGAGAGTAAAGGGTTAAAAGGATTGTCCACCAGGTTCACGTGAATGGGTACAGCACGTTTCAGCCGCGATGACAAGACTACTCATACCGAGTAGCAGAAATGTTTTCTCCACTTACACGTTGTCGTCGCCATCGTCATCGTCGTCGTCGTCGTCGTCGTGGGCATTGTGCTCGTGTAACATTCACGCACACGACCGCACACACGCTGACAGTAGTTATTAGTCGTAGTCACTGCAGAGCGTGCACGTTGTGCACGTGGTTAACGTTGCAGAAGGGGACGCGATGTGGCGAAGAGGAGGCGGGAAGGGAATGAAGGGAGGAAGGGGGCAGAAGGGGAGGAAAAGCGAGTGGATGGGTTGGTTTGTAGCGAACAATGATATCGGGTATTTGATTTGTAACCGACGACAATACCGACTTGCGACCCCGCATTTCATCCCTCCCGGCCCCGCCGCGCTCTCTCTCTCTCTTTCTCTCGTGTTCGGTGCCACCCTATACATACTATATGTATCTGTATACATAGACCCGTGTGTAGCTATAGAGCCGCAAGACAAGGTTGTCGATAGCGAGTGCCACCTTTATGGCGCCTCCGAACGGATCCTTTCCGATCCCATCCGTGGACCAAGAAATTAGTTGCCTATACGTGCGATTCCCTGCCCCGATCGATCGCGGGAACGTTTCATCGTCGTGTTCGACTCTCGGAAAAGATCAAAAAATCAAGATTATCACAATCTCGGAAATGCCAGGGTATCGGAAATTACGAGGCAGAAAGTCTAAAAAATCCAATCGCGAGAGCTTCAAACGTTTCGATGATTAAAAAGATGATATCACGTACAAAATCAGATTTCAATGTACAAGAAATTTCAGCTTTTGCAAAATGAGATTTAAAATTCAAGCAATCAAGATTCAAAGATTGCCTTTTGATAAATTTCATCTATGCTCGTTCGGGATACATCGACCGAAAGGCACAAGCAAATTTAATTTATATCAAATTGTACCTATCTTCGGCAAGACATCGCCTTCTGCGTACTGGATTATTACGAGCCCGTTGTTAAAACTATCCGCGATGCCACTTTTCGCGAGACGGCGAGACCCTTTCATCGCTCCCCGCTCCCCAAGTGAAAAAAGAAGAAACTGTTATCGGACTCGGACTCGTTGTGAACGATCGAGGCGCGATGAAAACTCCGCGCGTTCATACGAGTTTATTCCGCAACCCCTTTCCTACATTATTTATGCGAACGCGTGACCGTCGCGCGGGCAATAAAGTAGAATCTTCTCAACCGGCATCAAACGCCGGCTTTGCCGAGGCTCGGTCTCGCCCTTTCGCCATTTAGGTAGAAAGCATCCGTGAAAGAAATTATTCACGGACGATTCTACGGGAACAAATCTCCATAAATATCTGAAGGACGAGAGAAACGAAAATGAAAATTCGATGCACCGTTTTATGGCACATGGTATAAGCGTCCACTGTCCTCGTGCTTGCCGTAAGGAAAGATCTTCTTACGCCGTTGTTGCATCATGTATCCGATTGCTGCTGCTGCAACAGCATTTTCCTGAATATTCCCACTGTCTCTCAAAGTACTAGGAATTTAATTGTGATTTCGTTTAGCTGCGGAGTAATTCAGTTCGGATCCCCAAATAAGTTTCAGGTTGGCGATGCATTGAGCAAAAAGCTTGGTAAGGGTGTCTAGTGAGAAGCGACGAAGAAACAATCGGTCATCAATACTTGAGAAGGTTAATACTTAAACGTGTCTATGCGCTGCCGCGTAAAACGTCGCGGTGAACTTAGTGAGGAGAATTCTATAAGTAGAGCGCATAACGACACCTCGAATTGTTAATGATGTAAGCGATCTATGTTTGCCACGAAATGCGTTTAATCCGAGTGCGAGCGCAGATCCGCGGATTATAATTAACTCGGCAGCGATAATTCGGAGTGTATAATCGCCAAATGAGTCGCGGAACGCGCGTCGATATATACGACTGTACGAAAATAATTAACCATCAATATTCGAGCTGCTTATGTTAAAGTGACGTTGCTACGGAAAGCGTTGTGAGCGCTGATGACTAGGCTCTGGCTTTTTTTAAAGAGAAAGTTACAAGAGGACAAAATCGATTTTTTGTACTCTAAAATTAGATATTCACGAATAATAAATGAGGAAAAAGATAAAAAGCAAAGATAAAAAATAAGCAATATATTAATATTGCAAAGATTAAATTATGTATAATATAAAAAAATAATTTGTATGAATCAGGGTGAAAAAAAGAATATAAAATAAAGATATATATTCTAAAATTAGATATTCACGAATAATAAATGAGGAAAAAAAAATAAAAAGCAAAGATAAAAAATAAGCAATATATTAATATTGCAAAGATTAAATTATGTATAACATAAAAAAATTATTTGTATAAATTTTTTGAACGGATAGATGAATGGCTGACATTAATAAAAAAAATCAGGGTGAGAAAAAGAACAAGAAATAAAGGTATATATTCTAAAATTAGATATTCACGAATAATAAATGAGGAAAAAAATAAAAAAGCAAAGATAAAAATAAGCAATATATTAATATTGCAAAGATAAAATGATGTATAATATAAAAAAATAATTTGTATGAATTTTTTGAACAGAAAGATACGAATAGATGAATGGCCGACATTAATAAAAAAATCAGGGTGAGAAAAAGAACAAGAAATAAAGTATATATTTATATACTATTCGCAGAGGACTGCTTAAAATCTTCAACCGTCTTACAAAGCACAAACATACCATTTGAAAAAGAAAGCATTGACCCAGCATAAAATAACATAATCCGTAGGCAACACGGCTAAAGATTTCATACTAGACGCTTGAAGTAAGAGAGTAAAATAAAATAAAAATGAGATGAACAAAGTAAAGCGAAACGAAGCGAAGAAAGAGAGAAAAAGGGAGAGAGAGAGAGGGGGAGAACGATCGTTTTCCGTATCCGCGAGAAAGAGAGAGAGAGAGAGAGATGTTAAAAGGAAATGAAAAAAAAAACAGCTTATAAATGAATACAGAGAGACGCTTGTGAGAGAGCGGAAGCGGAAGGCCACGCCATCTCGCGAATGTACGTACATATTTGGCGGAAGACGGCAGCCAGGTGCAACGGACCTATTGACGTGTTAATTGCGCCTGAATAATTAAAGGGGGCACCTTTCCAGGTAGCGGTACTCTGTCCTTTTAAAATGTCCCCCGATCTCGTTAACCCGCTCCCGGGAGGGCGGACGAGGAGGAGGAAAGGCGGGAAGAGGACCGGAGGGAAGGAACACGAAGGGGAGAAACGCAAAGATACGGGGTAGAGACAGTTTGATGTCACGAAGCGAAATCGAGGCTAAAGCAATTGGAACCAATTCGATTGCTCCAGCTATGGTAAAAGACTCTGAACATACCAAGAGTGTTGCTCGAGATTAGTAAGTTTATAACGAAAATACTACGGTACAGAAATACGAAAGATTTTTAGAATTGTTTGTTATTACGGTGAATTTCGAGCAGATATCAATCGCCTTGCTATATAATTTTCGTTACAAAAAAAATTTTTTTTTTTTGTTCATATAATTAGATATCTTTTTCGGCCGACATGCGATGATTTTTGGTTACAATATAATTTCAATACAAGAGATTTTAAATACGGTAATCACGCGTCTGGAAAAAAATATAAAATAGCAATCGAAAGTATATAAATTGTAAAAAGAGATTATAAAATCTCTGAAGAAATAATTTACAGAACTGTAGATTTACAACAATGTAGATTAGTTTGAAAAGAAATTTAAAGATAAATTCTATAAATAATAAACAAATAAATAAAATTATATAATTACTTTATATTAATTAAATTAACATAAAATAATATTGAATGGTATATAAGTTGTAAAAAGAGATTATAAAATCTCTGAAGAAATAATTTACAGAAGTTTGAAAAGAAATTTACAGATAAATTCTATAAATAATAAACAATTATATGATGGATTTTTAACTCGTATTAATCCGCTGATTCGAATATCGCGTCTCCATACATAATACCCTTACACACTTATAATCATTAAAAATTGATAGTTTATAAGATAATATGTCAAGAAATAGATTCGAAAGCAGCGAAGAAAGACGCTAAATCTCATCAAGGATTTATCGCGATATTCAAGCTGCTCGCAGCTGTGAAAATCGCTCCACACACAGACAAGTGGCTCGCCATTATTACTGAAAATCCTTTCGAGTGAAGAGAGAGGTATCTTCCTAGGGAACTCGAAAACGAAAGCAGTTACCTATGCCGTTAACAATGTCCAGCCGGGACGTACTTCATATACTTGTATGCGATCGGAAAGGGGGAAAATGCTCAAGCCGTGGCCTGAATAATTGACGATTTAGCCGTGTATCGGCGGAAGGGAAGGGTTCACGGTGATCGTAAGAATATCTAACCTCGACGCGAGTCCCCTGTATTATTCAGCGGCTGTCATCCCCGCGTCTCGGCGGGGCAACGGGGAAGGAGGGACGGGGGGGGGGGGGGAAACGCGCCGCCTGCCTCCAGAAAGCTCGAAAGCTCGATCGCAAGCGCTTATTTCCGATCGTAACCAGCAACGCTTTATTCCCCGATTCGCCTTATCTACTTTTTCTTTGATAATCGGACACGCGTTCATACATACATACATAGATACGTACAATACGCGCGCATAAAGCGCATGCAATCGCTCACGCACATAACACACAGATACGAACGCGAACGCGATGCGTCACGTGCCGCGGCTCTCAACTATAGACCCGATGCAATCTTAATGCGATCAATTATTTACGGCGCTCGTCATCGCCCATTAAATATTCCACGCTCGACGAAAGAGTCCTCGCGCGACCCCGGAATTATTCCGGGCCAGTATTCGCGAATAGCGGCGGAGTACGTTATTCGCGCCGCGCCGCTATTTTCGCGAAACTCCCGCTCTAATGGCGTTAGGGGAGAAGCGGGAGCTCCCATGGGAGAGGCACCTGTCGCCGCGAGGAAAGATTCTCCTCCGTCGCAATCGATCCGGGAAGATCGATAATCGCGATATATAGGCTATATGAGTGAGGGAGACGGCGAGATAAGCGTGAGACGCCGATGTTTATTTTTCGGATGGTAAGATTAAGAATTTTACACGGCGGATTAATTTAAGGATGTATGTGTTATATGTCGAAATATTGACAAAAGCATGAAAATTTCGTGGACTGTTCTACTATTTCTTCTGAGTATCTGTGCAAAACCTGAGCACAATTCTCTTAACGGTTTGGAAATTATTTAAGTTTAAAATCATATTATTTTGTGATACTTTAATTCTTTTTATAATCCGGATTTATTTATTTGATTTTTCAAATCGTATAAGAAATATGTTTTTTTTTTTTAATTTTGACAGTTCTTTGCTACTATTGTACAGCCAAAACATCCTTAATTGAATATATTAGAAGGGTCCTTCTCAGTTTCTGGCGGCGAAGTCTGCCCGCCCGGTGAAATGTGACTTGGCGTGTTATTGCCTCCACCCCACCCCTCTCTCAGCAGCCCTTCGATTAATCGGGCTTAAGTTCGCAAACTCTTTTATGTATAGCCGCGTTGCCTGTATTTATCGTCGAGCGCGCGTAATTGAACGCGTAATTACACATCGGTCGACTCTCGCGCGCGCGCGCGCGAAACTTCATTTCTGCAATCTTCTAAATGTACCCCGAATGTATCCACGCGAGGACGATGCTCCTCCCCCCTCCCCCTCCCC
>NW_021850752.1:602830-611174 GCF_003651465.1 Formica exsecta
CCCCCCCCCCTGATGCTCTATAAATATAAGTAGTTACTACTCATCGATGTTGCAATAGCCCATTTTTGCAATCTCCTAAATGTATTTAAATGGATCTATGCGCGATAGCGCGACTGATCGCATCGTCCTATAAATACAGGCCGTTACCTGTGTTCCTTTTTCTCTCGGCAAACAACGCGCGATCGATCGCGCGTGCAAGTCATGAATCATCCTTAACGAATGAGCGTCATAATGGAATATATTATCGCGGAATATGGCCATCAAAGACGTCGGAGTTTACTTTAACAAAGAGTTCATAAATGATGGAAGGATTCTAAGAAGGGCAGGCCTGAAAGTTTGAAAATCTTTTCCATTCACCAAAGGAAGCATTATAAAACTATATAAAATATATATAAAGTCCAACGAGTAAACAGTGAAAAACGTGGAATTGTATAAATATTGTATCTTACAGTTTTCATGCGCAGTTTTTACGACAAGT
The DNA here is from genome assembly GCF_003651465.1 of Formica exsecta. NCBI lineage: Eukaryota > Metazoa > Arthropoda > Insecta > Hymenoptera > Formicidae > Formica > Formica exsecta. The sequence continues at coordinate 603,309 of NW_021850752.1, forward strand.
TTTTGTATAACTTTAAAATATCCTTTTAATAGAACTTTTCCTTATACATAAAATGGTTATTGTCCGTACTTTTCAATTTTCAGTAAACTTTGATAATGAAATTTTATCGTTTGTTTTTTTCTAAGCTTTTAAAACAAAAAGCACATCGTCACATGTCACATTACATACTCGACTGCCCGAAGGGATACCGATCAAGTTGTCGCGCGATCGATCGTCCAGTCCACGTTGCTGTCTCCCCTCGCGTCGCCGGAGGACGTTCGAAATCCCCTCCGGGTTCCCGGAGGGAACCAGGACACCGACCGGGGTTGATATAAACTGTGATTGATATTTAGTCGCGCCACACGGCACTTAAGAGGATTAAGGACCATCCAGGACGAGTATCGGCCGGGAACAGCCGTGACCCCGAGCACGTGCATCCGGGGACACGCAACGATCTCCCGAACGTTGGCCGGTAGGTAGGTAGGTAGATAGGTGGCTAGGTAGATAGGTAGGTAGTAGAGTAGGTGGAGACGTTCCAGGTCGATCCAGCAGCTCCAAGGATTCCTCCCCCGTCCTGTCCGACGCGACTGAAACGCGCTTGTACAACGCCGCAACTCTGATTACAGTTAGCTCGGTCCGCTGGCCTAAACCTCCATATAACGCGCATCGCGCGGTCGTCGGGGACTAACCCGACGACGACCACTACACCACGCCGCACCGGGCGCGACATCCAGCCTCGACCATGATTATCCGGTGGGCTGTCTTACCGCATCCTAATCTCGAGAATGTTTCATATGCTGAAAGCGAACTAGATTTTATCCTCTACAATGTATTTTTCATCCTTTTTATAATCTTTTCTAGATGACGAAACATTAATAAGTAATAAGAAAAGTGAAAAAGTGTCCATATATTTTTCACGTAATAAATAAATTAATTTATGATGTATTTTAAAAAAATAGAATTCACATTAAACAATACTTTTTTATATTTTATTAACTATTTTAATAGATATTTCTATAATTAAATTTGGCATTAAAATTGTATCCAAGTAAAGTAATCTCTCTAAATTGATGTATAATGGATTAAAGAATATAAAAATTTCACGACAAGAAAAAAATATTTATGGAAGCGTGTTTGGAAATTGTTATTCGAAAATATATTCGAAAACAATCGTATTATTCGCAATAAAACTTTGATTAAACGATAGTTTAGTTGCCAAGTTAGCCACGATATATCTCCGGAAGAGAATATTTTTATTTTTTATCATCGCGTTCTCAAAATGGAATAATATTGCAAGTAGGATTTATATTTTGGTTTCACATGTGCAAGAAATGTGTTCAGCGGGCAGCTAATATCTTCCTCGTTTTGCCAGGTATAGCTTGTCGATCTAAATGATTATAAACGTTTTAAGGCGACTCTACGAAAATCACCGCACATCGGCGAATCGTAACGCCATATCGAATTAAAAAGGACGGGGAAAAAAGACACGGCTTCAAAACGAGTTAGCTATTTTCGAAACGGACATCAGAGACGAGGACGGATTGAATTTTTAACGAAGAGCTATTACTTTGCCAATCTGACAGCCGTGGAAATAGACGGAACGCGTCGTCAGAAATACGAGCCATATTGATAAATTTCTACGTACGTGTGTCGCATTCATTTCTCTTTCCTTCACAACGATCAGAGTTCTTAAAATGTTTCTTTAAGGAAAATTTGAATACCCTATCTTTCTCAGCACTTTCTAATTTTTTAATTATTTCTACAATTAATCATCAAATTAAAACCTTGTTACGTCAAGTCCATTTATAGCAAAGAATGAGATTTCATCTCCATTTGCCGCGCTTTCAATCTCGATTCACGAGAAAGTCCGTAGATTTTAAATCGTTTGTAATTGAAAGTGTCATGATACCGGCGATGTTTTGTCTCTCCTTCTTTCTCAACACATGTTCCTTCGAAGCATCGTCGAGAGTTTTGGGCAGACCAACGTCCCCGGAATCGTATTAGAAGCGGCTCGATGCATTAGTGATAACCATTATCTATTCCCGACGTCACCGACGGCCGAGAATAGCAGTAATCGAAGAAGATGGAGAAAGGACGAGGAAGCGAGAGAGGCGAGAGAATCCGCGCGGGCGGAAGCGAACATAGTGCCCGGGGTCGGCTCGGTAATATCGGGACGGGGGAAAGGGACGGGGGAGTCCGCGATTCCGCCCCGTCATTGGCTCCGATTCCGTGCTAACGTTAAACGAGAGCGCGCGCGAGAGTCCCCGGCACTCCGTGTCGGCAACACCAGAGAGAGAAAACCGCGAGGGATCGCGGGGCGAAAGGAGGATAGAAGGGAGGAAGAGGGGGAGAGTGGGTTTTAGGGATGGCCGCTGCCGTCCTCCTATCCTCTCCCTCCCCCCCCCGTCCTCTCTCGTCGATAATATACGATCGTGCATGATTCTGCTTCGTGTATCACAATGGCCCTCCGGGCAAGCCCGTTCCACCTCTATCTACGTACCTGGCGCGCCGAACTACCGGCGCCCGGAGTCCGCGATGGATAATGAGTGATTAGGTAATTAGTTGTCCAATATTCGCCCCATCCGCCCGTTCCTTCCCGCTACCTCCCCCGCACCCACTCCCAACCTCGCCTCGCCTGTCGTTGTCTCTTCCCCTCGCTCGCTCGCTTCGGTCTGTCCGCGCGATCTTCCCAGCATTCGACCAACGCCGCCGCGTGATCTCCTGCTACCGCTTGACCGGATGCGTTGACCGGACAGCGCGGACGTATTACGGACTGCTGTGCTGCGATTCACGCCGCGGAGACATAACAAGGCACGGACAATTGCGAGAATATCCTGACTTTGTCAAACGTGACGGATAATATCGGAGATATAAATTTCGAACTTTTTCATCGAATATTTTTTAACTTGTGTTGCGTATGGTACTTTAAGTGGAAGACGTTGATATAAGAATCACGCCAACTTTCGAGAAAGGTAAAGAAGTTGAAAAATTGGGTTAAGGATTAAAAATATTTCTTTCAAAGATATATTTTTTGGAAACTGAAAAAATCTGCTATATATATAATTGAATGTTCTTTACATCATCTATTTTTGTTTATTAGATAATTGCAAAATGGAGGCCTTTAATTTTTTCTTATTAAAAATATTTTTCTCATAAAAAACAAAAATATAGAGATTATTAGATATTTTTATTATTATTAAATATAGAGATTAATGAAAAGAAAAAAATATAGAGAAACTGAAATATTTTAAAAATTGCTCTCACTCTTTCTCAAGACTCATTTTATCTAGACATATCGAGGCCTTTTACTTCTTCTTATTAAAAATATTTTTCATAAAAAACAAAAAAATATAGAGATTGAAATATTTAAAAAATTGCTTTCACCCTTCCTCAAGACTCATTTCCATTGCGCGAGGAGTCCGAGTTTCACGACGAGTATCGATTTGCAAGAGGGAGAAGGAGGAAAAGGGTGAAAAGAAGGGCACGTCCGGCCGTATCTGTGTGTCCAAAAACAAGCGGGTTCTCCGGCCGAGGAACTGCCATATGTGCGCCGGGACCAGCCCTTATAAATATAACAATTAAAAAGAGGGCTGGAGTACCGGAACGTCCTGTTCCGTGGGTGGAAAGCCGCGGGCACTCTCCGCAGGACGCAAAACAGAAGGGCGCAGTTGGATCGGTCGCTGCGGGCCTCTTTGCCTTCAGTAGGACGCCGAGAGATAACCGGAAAAATAATGAATCGAATTTTCGATCGCCTCTTAAAATTCCGCCGCTTTTTACGATCAAAACACACGGGGACTCGCGGAATTCTGGCGCGTCCTACGTAGAATGATAATAAATCTTGATTTATTACTCAAACCGAACACGCGAATTATACATAGAGCAATTTCCATAGATATCGGTTTAGTTAACTGAGATTTAGCTAATTCCACGTCCCCCGTTCTAATTCCGCTCATGCGGCCGAACGCGGTTAAACTCAAATTAAATTTAACTAATATTTATACCACCCAATAATTTTAACGTCATTTACCCTCCGATCTTATTCGACCTGTCGTCATATTATCATAATTATTGCATCGGCAATGCAGCCGGATTACATTTTACTCACCGTCAATATAAATGTTTCTCGTAACATTGTATAACGGCATCGTATCGGTTTTGACGAACAAGCGAAAGGGAACCGAAGGAAAAAGAGTGAGAGAGAGAGAGAGAGAGAGAGAGAGAGAGAAATGGAGATGGACGGCGATCGGTGAGTGGCGGTGCGTGGGCGACGAGGGAGTTAATTCACGAAAGCGCCGAGGCGAATTCAATTCGCGCGAGTTAGCGCGTGACGAAATCGCCGCTCGTCGCCTCGTTGCCGACGACCTAGGTCATAACTATTTAAATACCCGTGGCTGGATAAATTGTTGTATTAGTCACGCCAAGCTTATATTAATACACGGGATACCCCCTCCCCCTCCCCCCCCCCGTCCCGACATTCGCAAACCCGTTATTTTCTCTTTCTACCCGAAGACTTGTACTTACGTTCGCGAAACAAACGACAATACACGGAGATATTTGGCTTCCGTATCGTTGATTATAAATGTCTGAAAGATTATAAATGACGAGAACGACAATGAATTCGTCTCCTAAAATTGTCTAGATATCGTTCAATTATACAGGACGAAGAGGCCGCGATAGATAATGTAATTGACAAGTGTCACGTGTTTCGAGCATGACGTATTAACGAGATTAATTCCATGATTCATCTAAAATCTCCCGCATTTAAAAGCGTTTAAGAAAGAAATGAAGGATCAAGTCGTATAATAATAATATATATATATGAACCAGCCTTCGACTATGGAGGTTCGTTTATTTTAGATTGATTAATTTGATGGTTGACTCCTATTTCGACTCTTATCTTTGGTCTGTATTTACTATTCATACTCAATGTTAAACAATCAACAAAACAAAGCCTTCTATTATTTTTTTAATACAAACAATCATTAGTTTAAAATTAAATTGATAAAATTCTTAAAATAAAATTAAAAAAAATCTATTATTATGTTTTATATTATTTATTTTATGTTATGTGAAAAATCGGGACGAATAGCGTCCCATTTAAGGTTCTTTCGGGACGCTTCTAATGAGAGCCGAAAATCGGGATGTCCCGAAAAAGTAGAGACTTACGTAAATCGTACCGTGGAAAAGTCTCGAATCCTTTTTTTCGCGCTCGCGTTACTCCTGATTTAGACGGCGACAAATATTGTCGCGCGTACCGCGACAAATTCGAATGGACATTCGCTCTTCCTCGATACGGTACACGCAATCGTACCAATTGGGACACAGCGGTGCATCCTTTCTCTTTCTCTCGTGGATCGAGACTCGATGCGAAAGGCAGCGCGAGAAGAGAGCGAAAAAGGGAGATGGGACGAGACCGAAGAGCGACGGAATGACTATTTGGACGATTACGCTGGCGTGAACGACGCGCTTGCGTTTGATCGCATCGTCGTCGCGACAAATCGACATTGTGTCAGCGCGCCTCCTCCTCCTCCTCCTCCTCTCGTTGCAGCAATAACGCATATAATATACGCGAGCGCGAGCGATGCATAAACGGCGCGCGCGAGCGCGGCATTACAGACCGCTGATGTAATACTTTTATGATCGGCCGCCGCAATTTCTCGGTGACAACACACGCTATTTCTGTCGCCGAGTTTGTGCACATGACTGCCGCGACGAGCAATATATCGCGCAAATACGCACAACGCTCACGCCGATATTTATATAGGGTGTTCGTCGTTCCTTTCGAGAAGTTAGATTCTGGTTAATCGAGCTCCTCGCGCGAACAAGTATAAATATATAACGAGGAATGTATCTTCAAGATAAGAGGGAGTGATAACGATGAACGATGACTCGCTTGATATTTCGTTCATAAAAATATGATAGCTTTCACAAGTTTATATTTGACTTCAAACAATGGAGGAAAGTTACATAGGTTACAATTTGCCCCACAATGGAAATATAATTAGTGTATGAATTCATTACGCTAATGTGCTTATAAAAAACCGTGAAATAATTATAATATTTTTATATCTCTATTAATTTCAAACGAACCTCACTTTGACAACAATATAATTTGCAGTGAAATCAGCAAAGAAAAGGATAAATTTAATTAAAATTTATAAAAAAAAAAAAAAAATTCGAGTGCGATATACATATAAAATTTTCCATCAACTTTTCGTGGAAAAAGTTAAACTCTGACTCTAGACTCAGAATACCATCGTCTGACAGGAAAAGAGTATATTCAGACACCCCGTATAATATATCGAGCGCGCTATTTTCTTTTTTTTTTTTTTTTCTGCTCCCTCCGCCCGCGCATTGTTCGTCCGTGTAACGCGAGTCGTTTCTCGCTTTCAAAACGGAGCTTCCTTAAGCGGAGGAGAAAATCGAAGCCGACGATGAGGGGGTACGGCCGCGGTCGCTCGTTACGTAGGTGGAATCAAGGCGAAACTTTCCGCATGAAATTGCAACGTGCGCCCGGCCGTGTAATGCCCGAGTGGTACAACTCACCTGTACGTTACATGTCTTCGTACGCTGTCGATACCGCTCGCAGTAGAGGCTGCGCTTTTTCCATGCGGGGTGCATTGCTCTCGCCGAAGTCCGTCTGCGCGTTGACGCCTCCCCGCGTTCTCCTCCGGCCTGTCACGAAACAGAGAAAAAAGGACGCGATTGAGAAAAGTGAGCGACGGGAGACGGCTCCGCGCCAGAGATTAGCTCGAAAGTCCAGTGGATTAATTAATAATCTCGAAAATTTTAATAATCGTGTTTTCTAAGATTACAATATAAATTGCTAATTATGTATAATATCGTTGCATTTGTAATTTATGTTAATGTCTACGAGAATTCATTATTCCAGACTGGTAGATCAATTTTTTTTTTCTAATATGAGTAATAATATGGTAATATATATTCTATATTACAATAAAAAAATCTTAACTGGATATTATCTGGTGGTGGATTTTTTGACTATATTACTCAAAAAAAGATGATTTTGTAAATCACAAACCTCCGTCTGAATATATTTATTTATATGAAATATTCATAAAATATTTATATGAAATATTTATAAAATATTTATTTATATTAAAATTTATTTATTTATATAAAATTCTGTTCGCTTTCGTGTAAAGTTCTCAACTAAACGTATATACGACTACACACGTGGGATGCTTATAGCTAAAAGATTAAAGATCGAAATAGGCTTCTATTTGCGAATACAAGGAACCCTTCACGCTCCCTCGGACACGTTAATCCGCAGAAATACGTAACTGCGGTGACGATGGTTGCACGAGCGGCAAAGTAAAAGAATGATTTATTAGCCGACTGACTTTTTCTACTCGTGTACAAAGCAGGATAATCTTACGTATCGCGACACGTGTCTCTTGCTCCCACGCATGGAACGAGAGATATTAATGATAATACTACCTCATTGTTGTGTGCATGAGTCTAACATTTTATCATATCCTTTACATTATAATATATTTATATTCAATTTTATTATATACACGTGACTCTTTAAAATCTATCCACGTAAGAGAGAGAGATAGAGAGAGATATTTGAAGGACAACGGAGTCGCGCAACCACCCCGTCGACAGGCCGTTTCGCGAGGCAATGTGTTTGACATGTCTGGCCGAAAAGGAAGAAAGAGAGGAGAGGAAGGGGGAAAGGGGTACGGGCGAGTGGCGAGCAACGGTTACAGCAGAATAAACCCCTCAATAATGAGTTCCGCGAGTGAATTCCCTCAGTGCGGAGAGAGGCTCGAGATAATAAAACGGAGCGCGGGACGTCGGCGGGGAGACAAAGGGGGGCCGCCGACCGGGCGACGAGTGGGTGGGCAGGGGAATGGGGGT
>NW_021850752.1:611254-611674 GCF_003651465.1 Formica exsecta
CCCACCCCACCCCGTCCCCTTCTTCTTCTCTTTTCTCTAGTCTTCGTTCCTTGCCTCCTTCCGTTCTCGACAAATGTATACAGGGTGCGCCTCGAAAAGAGGTGGGACTCGATAATATTACTTGCGAAGAATTTTTCCTTAGCGAAAATTTCTGAGAGAGTGAAGTTTCTCGATTTCTAATAATGTTGAGTATGACGAAAATTAATGGTACACTAAATCTTTATCGCGGATAAAAAAATTCACTGGAAATTAACTGTAAAAAATGGTGGTCCTTCGTGTATTTACCTTCCTCGTACACAAGTCTAATTCGATAAAAAATTACAAGTAGCGATTTAAATGATTCGATGTGCAAACTATATATGTAATTGTATTATTATGTATTAATTATTACGTATTATAATATATTTATATGTTAGGTAA
>NW_021850752.1:611704-622499 GCF_003651465.1 Formica exsecta
AGGGAGGGGGAAGGGAGGGAGGTTTCCGCACCGGCAAGAGTAATAGTAAGAGGCAATAAAATATAATGAAATAACATCCAATCCAGGAGAGATATTGTGAAAATATTATTACTAACTTATTACTCGTTGGGCACGGCGTACCACGCTCTCGACCTTTTTCTCCATTTTTCCCTACCTTGCTCCCCCCCCAAAGAACGGCTATTCATGATTCCCTTATAAAAATGCCATGGAGGTAACAAGGGTATTTCTCGACAGCCTTTTCTGTTTTGTCTCAAAACCAGCTTTGCGTCAGTCATGTAGTTTTACAAATGTGATCGATTCATTTATAATAAAATTTTTTTTTCTCCCTTTAAGCGCACCCTGTATAATCCCCGTCTTCCCTTCCCTTCGTCCGTTTCGTGGTCGCCGGAGACGCGATATAAAGTTTCTCTCTCGTTTCCCTTATCGAGCACCAATAAAAATCGTTTACCTTCAACAGATGGCGACAGAGACTTCGGTCCACTTCGCGAGGGACACGCCGGAGGTTTGTCCTCGTGAAAAATGCGAACGCTGCTGCGTCCGTCGTCGAATCGTAGACGACGACAATGCGCAGATTTCCGCGGCTCGTTATTTTAAATTAGCGAGCGAGCGCCGCACTTTAAATTATACCAGGGCTGGATCTAGAAAATTCTCCGCCGAAAAGAGTCAGTCGCCGATGTTAAAGATTAAATATCCGAGGAAAGCGAGTTCCATTATAATAAATTTAGTACAACAATCATTTATATTTTCTCACGAAGGAAGAAGAAATATCTTTTCTATTCGAGAGATAAAAAGCGCAAAAGAAAAAGAAAAAAAAAAAGATAGAAATGTCTCAGTCTCATTAGCAAATTAATTAACTGTAAGATCACGGCCTTCGTCTTAGGATTCAACGCGCGTTGCAACACAAAGTGCAATCTGCTACCCGCGCTGCACCTACTAGCCTAATCGGCCGGCATCGCCGGTTGAAATTATTCCCTTTTAGCGTTGTTAGTCGGTACGCTCGCGATTCGCGATCGATCCTCCGGTCCGTCCGGCTCTCTCGCATTTGAAATGCAAAGTACGCGGCCGAGCATTATCTTCCAGGAAAGACCGGCGGACGAACCGGGCGGGGAAAGAAACGCAGAAAAAAAGAAGCAGAAAGAAAAGATTATCGCGGAGCGAGATATCTGGAGGGAGATCGCGTTCGCGGTGACGAAAGATGGTTATATAAAACGAGGCGGTGAGGAGGAGGAGGAGGAGGAGGAGGAGGAGGAGGAAAAGGTGGAGGGGAGGAGGCGGAGGGGAAAGTGACGGCGTGCAACAATCCTATCTGACCGTGTAAATCTCCGGGCGTCGTAACGAAGCGGCAAATCGAAACTAAACGGTAGCCCATGAATGGGAAATTAGAAAATAACGTTACGCCGGCGCGAGGCCGCGCGCGCTTCCGGCCGGGACACCCTATGTATACAGACGCGATGGAAGGCGAGCGAAGCGTTCGCGCCGCGCGCGTTTACGTGTGTTTATACCGTGTGTATGTCATGTGCGTGAATGCGTACGTACGTGCGTGCGAGTCGTCTCACGCATCCGAGAGCTGCCGTAATGCGCATTATTATCTCGTAAGCGAAATCTGGTTACGAAGTCCTTTTATTAAGGATTTAATTGATCGACGACGCTTAAAACGCGCTCGCCCCGTCCGCGCGTTTCGCGCTGCTTTCCATCCTTCTTCCTCCCTATCCCTCTTCTTTCTCGTTCTCGCTAAATAAACTTTTCTCTCATTTTCTCTCTCTTTCTCCCCCTCCCCCATGTGTCCTCCTCCTTCCTATAATAAAATTCACCACTTTATTTTTTATACGCGATCGTTACTTGCGTCCATTTGTTTTCCGCATCTTAATTGCATCGTCGCCAAATTGGATTCGGTGTCTTTCTAGATTTGCATTTCTCCGTTATTTTCGAATTTTCTGGCCCCGTCATTTTACACCACTTACGTGTATATCCCGAGTATATTGTTCTCGTGGGTTCCCACCCGGAACATAATAAACCGCCGCGTCGACTCTATCTGTCTATCTATCTATCTACCTATCCGTCTCTCTTCCGTTCTCTCTCTCTCTCTCTCTCTCTCTCTCCCTGCCGAGTTTTTTTTTGTTACCTGTGTGCTTTAAAAGAGTTTAGCAATGTAATCGGAATATTTTTACATCCTTCCTTTCCTTGTACATTGCGGCGAGCTGCGTGTTTCGGATAAATTTTATTCCCGACACTCTCTAGATATTTTACCAAAATGGCAGATGCAAACGACGGATTGTATGCCGAGAGATGGAATGATAAGAATACTTTGAAAAGCAATGTCGCGTTGACACAAGGATATTTTTAAATCTTTCGTGCGAAATTAAATCGGCAGCATTAATTTTATTTTCCATGACACACACACACATTTTTCCACACATACACACACACACACACACACACACACACACACACACACACACAACATGTATACATCAGCGACGCCGGGCGGCTTCACAGGTGGTTGGAGATTTTTGTATTTAGCGGTTGGCACCGTCCGGCGTTTACACGTTTACACGCACCGCCTGGCTGCGTTATATGCATGTTTGCGGTGACGGAAGAGAATTTAAACCAACCATCCCTCCCGCCCTCCCTCCCTCTTTTAATGTTCTCATCTTTCTTATGTTTGTTTATTTATTTTAGTCTTCTATTTGGACGCAAATATACGTTTGCTATTTATTGTTGTGGAGTCTCTCTAATTTAGCGGATACCGAGTTACATTGAAATCTGCATGAATTTGCTGAAAATACCATGCGAAATTTCGCCGCGAGTTGCGTTCCTGCGCGCTGGATAGCTATTACTTACGCCCGTCTATATTCCGAGTAATTTGCGAGAGTAGAACGATTTGTCGAGACAACGTCGCTTATATAAATAATATGTCGTTATGCGAAACACACAGCGCGGAGGGGCTCCCTCGTCCGTGTCGCCGCGCGTTTACGTGTCTTTGCTCTGTACACGCGTTACATAAACGCATCTTGCGCGCACGGCAGTGCGTACGTTGCGTGGCTGCCTACGTGCGTGCGTGCGTGTACGTGCATCCGCGCTCGGAATGCATATACGCGGCAGGAATAAGCGGTGCACGACCGAATGCAATCGTAAGTAATGCAAGTAGCATAAGAATAATGTGTTTATTCGTTGGATTAAAGATCGCTTACCATGTGCGCGCATTTCGCGACTAGAATATCTTTTTAACGTTCCCTAAACATGAATGCAGAGCCAAAATACGCATCCACGTGCACGCGATATGATAATAATGATACATTGTTGAAAAATCTGGTAATTATTAAATTTGACATATATATCGTATGTCCATACAATTTTTTATGTTAATTTAATTTAAATTAATTAATTTTTTATGTTAATTTAATTTAATTTAATTTAATTAATTTCTTATGTTAATTTAATTTAATATCGATATTAAATGGTGACATTAACATTGTGTTAATATTTCAACACAAAATGAACGCAAACTTCATAGTAATATTGAAATAAATTTTGCGTAAAATCAACATATTTTTAATGATAAAATTAACTTGGAAAAATTTTATTGACGGTCTGTAGTCGATCTTACTCCTATTGTAGGATAAAATCAACATTTCTTTCTACAAATTTTAACAGATAAATCCTGTCATTAATAATACTGAATATATATATCGTGTAAAATTAAAAATATGTGCATTATATTATTTTTACACTTTTTTCACGATGTTTTAATAATTTAATATCAGAGTTCAATTAACATAATATATTTAATAAATAAATTAACACATGTGTGCCTTAAATATTGAACACAAAAATTTTAATCCGTATATTTTTTAACAAGAAAACACAAATTTTACAAATACAGTATATTATATTATGCATACATAACTCTCGAGATTTTCATCCAAGCTGCATCGCGATGATCGAATGAACGATTAATCGTACGATGTCATCGTAAAAAATATATATATTTTTTTCTTACAAATATTAGACGATGACACGTATCGTCTATTCAATAATGCACACGCAGGTACACGTGATGTATAAATATCCGTAAACGCGGAGCAGACAGCTAGCCGGGGCATCGCGCGCGGCGTATGAATAAAATACGGCTCCGGGCCCCAAGATTTCGCCGAGTCGACTCGGTATAACTCGTCTCTGTCGCATTTGCATCCGCATTACGCGAGCGTATACCGCCGGCTTGCGTAATATTATAATCAGCCGCGGGAAAATAAATAACTATGGCGTCTACCTGGCCACCTCTCTACGCCGTCTCTTTCTCTCTCTCTCTCTCTCTCTTTCTCTCTCTCTCTCATTTATATTTAAATCGAGCACGAACTTATGCAATCACCTGATATAATTAAAACATGCATGATTAGAATTATTTAATTGCAAGTATTACAGTTAGTTACATCGAACATTGAATAATGAAATATCCTTCCTTATTTTTATTCTCATCCTTCCTTATTCTTATACTGATGGGACAGGAAGACGAGACTGACATGTTCTCTCTTGGAAAGTAAACAAAGTGCAGTGGTTTACATGTTAAACCGCAGAAAATGGAACGGAGAGAATTTCTCCGACAAATAGCATGAATTTGCTGAGCCATTGGCGTGTATTCCGCGGCAAATAAAGACGATAGAGAAATTCGTAATAAGAGGCTCATTTGGAAAGTATGATTTCACGGTCGTACGTCATTGCTTCGTGTATTTTCTGTGCTGTCAGTGCGTTAAGTATCTACATAAATATAAGCATCTGGACGTTACGGTTGTGACATCTACTGCTCTCTTATAATAGGCGAAAGAACATAAAAGGACGTAAGAATTATAAAAATTACACAAAAATAAAGAACAATAAATATAAAAATTATAATAAATTTAACGTTTTTTTTTTTATAGCATATAATATTTAAAAATTAAGCCAGAAAGAAATCGATTCATTATTATTATTATTTTCGAAAAGTTCTTTTGGATGGCATTTCTGGCATGAAAAAATATTAAAATACATTTTTCTTTATAAGAAAGGCGACAAAATGTTAATATTTCAATCGAGAGCGAGGATGATTAGCGGGTTCAACGCTTCCGAGAGCGGCCATGAGCGTGCGTCGCTTCCGGTCGAAATTACGGTTTAAATTATGGTTACGACTTGGGTGTTACAATATAATCATATCGCGATTGTATACGTGATGTTTATTACGTTATTAAATATACATAGCGTTATCATTAGCTATTAAATATATCATTAATACGCGCATTAATGCTAGATAGTGGGTCGCAATGCTTTGCTCTCTCTCTCTCTCTCTCTATGTATTTCTCTAATATAATTAATATAATTAATGTAATTGCAAAGGGAAACAATGGAAATTAGAAGTATCGAAAGCTGTACTTATTCGAGATTTTAAGAATAAATATAGAATAGATTGTGCGTGTATGTGTGTGAAAATGTATATATTTTTCGTGTAATTTTTCGACAATTTCGATCAAAAGATAAGATAAATTATTTAAAGATCATCCATATAAAAATTATTTAAAGTTTACTAAATTTGAGTATTTTATAACACAACTATAGTACAGTATTTTCATAGAGATAAAATTATATATAAATTTACATTACTAATTTTCCTTCATTTCTTTCTAATAAATGATAAAATAATAATTAAAATTTGTATTGTTGGTGTAAAATGATTTAGTAGATACATATATAGAGAATGAGAGAGAAAATATTCATTTCATTCATTTATGGATATATCAAATTAATCAAACGACAAAATTATTATTGCGGTTTCTTTTTAATAGTTTTCGAAATCACAGCTTGCAAAACTTTACGCGATTCATATTTTCATATATACCACACGTATGTCATATCTATCGTTTGTACATTCTGCGATTCAGAATCTAATTTTGTTTATAGAAAGCATCGAGAGATGATAACGCCAGCGTCATCGAAAATTACAGCGAAGGGCGAATCGCGCAGAGAGCATTCCGATATCGAAGTTGCAGCGCGAAGGGTCACGCTGTGAATCGTTCTTCCCGGCGAAAAATCTCGTTGCGACGAAAGTGTTGACGCGCACGAACGATCACGTCGGCCGATTGGACACACTCCGTGATCGTCATCCCTCTGTCGTATCTACGTACAAAACGCGCGTGTATACGCGGTCTCGCCCGCGCACGAGCAGCTCTAGGTTACGCGGATGAACGTCAAATTGGTTATAACTTTTACCGTGTACACAATGAGTCGTATTTACTTTACGTTCATAAGAGGCGCGTATGTTTTTAAATGCACTTGACTGCGGGCACTTGACTAGGGTTAACGTACGCGAGAGACATCTTCTCAGGAGCATCGAATGACAGGCCTGGACGATAAAGGAAGTGTCACTCATACCGCGGCGATACGCGATGCATAAAAATCACGATAGCAAACGAGAATGTATCCCAATTAGCTAATTAGCTTGAATAATACATTACTAACAATTGTGAATGAGATGATTCGGAGGATCCAATTACCATTCGAATGGAACTCTATTTGAAAAGAATTTTTATCTTTCATTCATATACAAAAAAAGTGTCAGTGGCAGAGCAATTATATTGATGATATATCGCAAACTTTACTTAGATGTGCATAATCGAGAGCGAAATTATACATTCCCCACATCTTCAATATTTTGTACAAATTTGAAAATATCCGCAAGACACGTTTGACCATTTTCAGTTCGAAGTGTACATTTTCGAAATGCGTAATCCCTTCATTCGGGCTTTGCTCGAGATGTCCACCAGATGTTGCCTTATGATGCCGAATCCCTATCGAATGGCCGACTCCCCGGGTGCGCTTTAAAAAAATTTCACCGGCTCGCGTCCGGCTTTTTCCTACTAAATGATGATTAAATCATTAAACCGATGGAGCCGTCCACGCGCTCCTTCGTTTCGTGGCTCGTCCTACTTCGTAGACTTTTCATTAGCGAGGGATTCGACTCGGGAATATCACCGGGGCAAAGCTCTCGCATCCGGGCACCTGTCCCTATCTCTCTCTCTCCTCCTTCCTTTCTCATTCTCCCTATCCACCGTCCCTTCATCATCTTTCTCTCTCTCTCTCTCTCTCTCTGACCCTCTCCCTCGTCGCCATATCTATTCCGTGCACTTGCACGCGCTCGCATGCATACGCTCGGCCGCCACGTACGAACGCACAAACGACAAAACACGTATTACGTGTAACTGGAGTCCGCGCTAGAGATCAATACACATAATAGAGAGTATCTATAGCGAGCGCAACCCGTGCTCATTTACTTAATTGTGTTCTATACGGCATAACCGAGGCGTGGTGGTGCGGCTCGTGTAGGTACGCCGCCGCCTCCCTACGCCATCACCCCCTTCCGCCCCTTCCTTCCCCCAATCCTTCTGCTACCCCTCGCATTGCCCCCCTCGCCGCCGTCCGCCCCCGGTCGAACGGGAGGAGCGGGGGGCGGGGGCCGAGTGTGCGTAATATTCAGACGTATAACGCGCCGGGGCCGCGTAGGTACATTGGCATCAATTTATGGGGGTTGGGAGAGCTGCCGCCCCCGCCGTGGCTATATACGCACCGATAGGGTTGAATATCTCGCGCTTTTGTGCCTCGTCCACATCTCCGCGCGCGCTTCCGCCCCTCTGTCTTTACCCCATCCACCCTCCTCGCCCCCTCTCAACGCTACCGCATTGCTCCTTTCCGCGATCGCGTTTCGCGCGTGTTTTCGTCTCACGATTCCAAAGTTGCGCCTCGCTCGACGATACGAGTGCCATCAAGTTTCAAGAGAGCAAGAACTATTATTTCCCTCCCGAGAGACAAATGCCCTCTTTTCGAGATAAGCTCATTAAAGGTAAACGACGTACAACTTTGGAAAAGAGCACCAAGATGATAAATACATATTTCTCATAGTGTTGATCAAGTCTTTATGACATTTTTTTCTATTATTCCAAAATACATAAAATGTATGGGAATTAATTCGACGAATTCTTTGACGAATTTGAATTGACCTAAAAAAATTCTGAAAAAGATTACTCCGATTCATATTGCAGCCTTTTTTAATGTTCGATTTCAAATATCTTGGCGAACAGATTAAATGGTTGCGCAACTGCAAGTTGCGCTGGACTAATCGACCGAGACGAATGGCGAAACGCGGATTCGAGCCGCAAAAATAACGGTCGCGACCGCGGCGCGGCTTCGGGGACGGGAATATCGGGCCGGCGAGGAAAAGCGCGCGCGATATCGCAAGAATTCGCGGCGCGAAAAGGGTTGAAAGCGATCCGCTTTCGGCGGCGGGCCCGCGGTCGACAACTGCGACAAACAACAAAATGTCGACCGCAATTATGCTGTAATTAACTTGGAAACGTACACGCGCGCGTACGTACGCGTACACACACGTAGGAGGTGCACACACATACACACACACACACACACACACACACACACACACACACACACACACACACACACACACTTTGCTCTCTCTCTCTCTCTCTCTATGTATTTCTCTAATATAATTAATATAATTAATGTAATTGCAAAGGGAAACAATGGAAATTAGAAGTATCGAAAGCTGTACTTATTCGAGATTTTAAGAATAAATATAGAATAGATTGTGCGTGTATGTGTGTGAAAATGTATATATTTTTCGTGTAATTTTTCGACAATTTCGATCAAAAGATAAGATAAATTATTTAAAGATCATCCATATAAAAATTATTTAAAGTTTACTAAATTTGAGTATTTTATAACACAACTATAGTACAGTATTTTCATAGAGATAAAATTATATATAAATTTACATTACTAATTTTCCTTCATTTCTTTCTAATAAATGATAAAATAATAATTAAAATTTGTATTGTTGGTGTAAAATGATTTAGTAGATACATATATAGAGAATGAGAGAGAAAATATTCATTTCATTCATTTATGGATATATCAAATTAATCAAACGACAAAATTATTATTGCGGTTTCTTTTTAATAGTTTTCGAAATCACAGCTTGCAAAACTTTACGCGATTCATATTTTCATATATACCACACGTATGTCATATCTATCGTTTGTACATTCTGCGATTCAGAATCTAATTTTGTTTATAGAAAGCATCGAGAGATGATAACGCCAGCGTCATCGAAAATTACAGCGAAGGGCGAATCGCGCAGAGAGCATTCCGATATCGAAGTTGCAGCGCGAAGGGTCACGCTGTGAATCGTTCTTCCCGGCGAAAAATCTCGTTGCGACGAAAGTGTTGACGCGCACGAACGATCACGTCGGCCGATTGGACACACTCCGTGATCGTCATCCCTCTGTCGTATCTACGTACAAAACGCGCGTGTATACGCGGTCTCGCCCGCGCACGAGCAGCTCTAGGTTACGCGGATGAACGTCAAATCAAAATGCACAATCCCGGCAAATCATTTCGAATATTTCATAATGGGCGCGAAATATCATTACTCGCCGCCCGTGCAATCCACCCCTACGTCCACAACCGCCAGCAAGCTCGCTCCATCCCTCGCGCGGTGAATCCGTCGGTGACCGTGCGTTACGAGCGCGGGTGGAGATAGAGACACGGGAGCACAACAGGATGACGAAAGATGAGGGAGAGAGAGAGGGATAGGCGTCTATCGCGCGCGGAAAGAGGACGGAAGAGGAACGCGGGGGAGCAAGCGGGTGAACGCGGGGGAGCAAGCGGGTGAACGCGGGGGAGCAAGCGGGTGAACGCGGGGGAGCAAGCGGGTGAACGCGGGGGAGCAAGCGGGTGAACGCGGGGGAGCAAGCGGGTGAACGCGGGGGAGCAAGCGGGTGAACGCGGGGGAGCAAGCGGGTGAACGCGGGGGAGCAAGCGGGTGAACGCGGGGGAGCAAGCGGGTGAACGCGGGGGAGCAAGCGGGTGAACGCGGGGGAGCAAGCGGGTGAACGCGGGGGAGCAAGCGGGTGAACGCGGGGGAGCAAGCGGGTGAACGCGGGGGAGCAAGCGGGTGAACGCGGGGGAGCAAGCGGGTGAACGCGGGGGAGCAAGCGGGTGAACGCGGGGGAGCAAGCGGGTGAACGCGGGGGAGCAAGCGGGTGAACGCGGGGGAGCAAGCGGGTGAACGCGGGGGAGCAAGCGGGTGAACGCGGGGGAGCAAGCGGGTGAACGCGGGGGAGCAAGCGGGTGAACGCGGGGGAGCAAGCGGGTGAACGCGGGGGAGCAAGCGGGTGAACGCGGAGGATTCGGTAGGACGAGAGCGCGTGGGAGGAAGAGAGAAATGTACGTAGAAACGCGCGCCCCCCCTCCCCTTTTACAACGCCCACCTACGCGCTTCGCGTCCCCTCGTCAGCTTCAAATTCTGACAAACTGAAACCGAAAATTAGTCATCCAAGCGCGTATCTTATTCCTCTTCATTTTCCGATAGATGTTAACGATTACGTGTAGTGAATGAAAGGTGGATGATTTTAAACCTTTCAGCTTAATGTCAAGGTACAGCGAGTGTTAGTTACGCGTTTATTTCAATTTCGATAAATTTGCAGCCGGTCTTTTAATTGAATGAATGGTTCGGATATTCTTTATAATTATTTGACTAAACGTTTTATAACTGTCAGCTAATTATAGTTTTCTTATTTTATATATTGAATATTGAATAATGGAAATTCTTTTTTTATTCTTTCACTTATCTTGAGTGACATAGGGAAGATTAGAAACGTAGCAAATTTTTGGATTTAATAAAAAAAAAAAAAAAAAAAAAAATAAAAAACAGGAGCCCCCACGTGCGTATATA
>NW_021850752.1:625761-631361 GCF_003651465.1 Formica exsecta
TAGCTCTCTCTCTCTCTCTCTCTCTCTCTCTCTCTCTCTCTCTCTCTCTCTCTCTATGTATTTCTCTAATATAATTAATATAATTAATGTAATTGCAAAGGGAAACAATGGAAATTAGAAGTATCGAAAGCTGTACTTATTCGAGATTTTAAGAATAAATATAGAATAGATTGTGCGTGTATGTGTGTGAAAATGTATATATTTTTCGTGTAATTTTTCGACAATTTCGATCAAAAGATAAGATAAATTATTTAAAGATCATCCATATAAAAATTATTTAAAGTTTACTAAATTTGAGTATTTTATAACACAACTATAGTACAGTATTTTCATAGAGATAAAATTATATATAAATTTACATTACTAATTTTCCTTCATTTCTTTCTAATAAATGATAAAATAATAATTAAAATTTGTATTGTTGGTGTAAAATGATTTAGTAGATACATATATAGAGAATGAGAGAGAAAATATTCATTTCATTCATTTATGGATATATCAAATTAATCAAACGACAAAATTATTATTGCGGTTTCTTTTTAATAGTTTTCGAAATCACAGCTTGCAAAACTTTACGCGATTCATATTTTCATATATACCACACGTATGTCATATCTATCGTTTGTACATTCTGCGATTCAGAATCTAATTTTGTTTATAGAAAGCATCGAGAGATGATAACGCCAGCGTCATCGAAAATTACAGCGAAGGGCGAATCGCGCAGAGAGCATTCCGATATCGAAGTTGCAGCGCGAAGGGTCACGCTGTGAATCGTTCTTCCCGGCGAAAAATCTCGTTGCGACGAAAGTGTTGACGCGCACGAACGATCACGTCGGCCGATTGGACACACTCCGTGATCGTCATCCCTCTGTCGTATCTACGTACAAAACGCGCGTGTATACGCGGTCTCGCCCGCGCACGAGCAGCTCTAGGTTACGCGGATGAACGTCAAATCAAAATGCACAATCCCGGCAAATCATTTCGAATATTTCATAATGGGCGCGAAATATCATTACTCGCCGCCCGTGCAATCCACCCCTACGTCCAGCAAGCTCGCTCCATCCCTCGCGCGGTGAATCCGTCGGTGACCGTGCGTTACGAGCGCGGGTGGAGATAGAGACACGGGAGCACAACAGGATGACGAAAGATGAGGGAGAGAGAGAGGGATAGGCGTCTATCGCGCGCGGAAAGAGGACGGAAGAGGAACGCGGGGGAGCAAGCGGGTGAACGCGGGGGAGCAAGCGGGGGAACGCGGAGGATTCAGTAGGACGAGGGCGCGTGGGAGGAACAAGCGGGTGAACGCGGAGGATTCGGTAGGACGAGGGCGCGTGGGAGGAAGAGAGAAATGTACGTAGAAACGCGCGCGGCGAACGCGATCTGACGCGAGTATCCGCGAGAGGACGGGGAGGCACGCGGGGCACGCGTGCACGTATACACGCGCGCGTGCACACAGACGGACGGACGGGCGCGGGGGTGAAGCGCACGCGGGAGAGCGGGCTCGTACCCGGAGCGGAGAGAGCGCGCGCGATACGGGGTATGCGACCGGGACTAAATTACGTTCCCCGTAACGCGTTTAGCCGCGAATCGCATTGCGAGCGATCCGTATAACCCGAATATCGGCCGCACGCCAGAGATAGGACCGAGGGACTCGCTACTCGTCCCTCCGGAACGAACGAGTATTACATCGCCCGCTCCGATCCAATCCTCCATTTTGCCGCGGATTCTTCCGGAAACGTCCTGCCATCCGAAATTGTTACTTAGGCACAATTGCATCGACTGTCGGGATTAACTGAGCCGGATTAGCGGCATGCTGCTCTTTCTCTCTCTCTCTCTTTTTTTACAACCTTATCTATAAAACTTTATCTGTAAAACGTGGACAAAGAGTTAATAGAGTTAAGAATAATAAATTCTCATCATCTTTTTCTCTAAATTACGAGTTTTTGTTGAAATTAAATAAATTCCATCATTTAAACTACAATGTACATGTAAATCAACATTAATAAAAACAATTACTAGACAAATTACAATTATTAGACAAAGAGAGAAGATTGAATTAACCTGGATACTTGGAGCTAACACAATATCACTGCAATTGGGTCTAGTTATAAGACATGAGAAGGAGAGACGTATAGAAGGCTAGGAAGCTGAATGTAGGATGTATCAGTAGCACCCGAGGACATCCCGTGGTCCAGATTCCAATTCTCCAACACTTGGCCGGGGGTCAGACCTCGCACATTAAATCAGCCTGGCCATGATTTCATGAATCGACAGTCGAAGTTGCTTGGCTGGCCGTTAATACCCTCCTGGACCTAGCCTCGCTCGTAGATACAACAACGGTAAGGGTCGGTCCCTCGAATCAATGCATACGCGTTGAGGGAACAACCGAGAGACCGAGGCTACCTACATACCTACCTACCTACCCGCCGCCGTCTACCTACCTACCTACGTACAATCATCTCGTCTCTCGGCTAGCGAAACAGCCAGCGGTGGCTGCTGGCAGCAGTAGCAGCAGCAGCAGCACCAGCACCAGCAGCAGGCAGGCAGGCAGGCAGGCAGCTAGCAACACCGGCTACCTCCTCCACCTCCACCTACTCCATCTCCTCTTGCTGGTTCTCTCCATTTGCCTTCTCCCCCGTGCTACACGACCTGTCTTCCCCCCCGTCCTCCCTCTCCTTCTCTTTCTATCCCCCTCTGCGCGCGCGCGCGCGCGCCCGTCGACCTCCTCCATATCGTCGTCGTTGAAATCACCACCACCATCCAGGACTACCTACCTATCTACCCACCATACCGCTACCATCACGGCACGGTACACACGGTACACTCTGGTACTATTCCGGAATCGCATCGCGGCCACTCCGGTTGCATTGCGGACAACGTCGATCCCCCCGCGTGCACGCACATACACGCGCGTACATACATGTGTACATACGCACACGTACCTGACGTACACACGAAATCCAGAGCCGCGGACGCGCGTACACGCTTACGTACTCATACGCCGGTATACACTCGTACCGAGCGATGCATACGTGCATACGCGTGCGTACACAAGAGCACAACGGCGGCCTAGCGTTGCCCTCTGCCTCCGGCCAGAGATATCGTTAGCATGCCTTGCTAATCACGGACTCGATAATAATACCGTGATTGATAGGACGAACCCCGTCCTCCACCACCTCCTCTTCTTCCACGTCCACCTCCTCCTCCTCCGCGACCACCACCGCCTCGTTCAACCTACCTACCGCCTCTTCGAAACGAGTAATGTTCCACCCCTCGAGAGATAGAAAGAGAGAGAGAGAGAGAGAAGGAGAGAGCGAGGGAAAGGCAGAGGAAGAGAGATGAAGAAAGAGATAGAGGCCAACCATTCCGCACCCTTCTGACTTTCTCCCGTCCGTTCTCTTCGCTGATGCCCTCCGTCTCCCTTCAGGTTCACCCTGCTGCGATGACCTATCGGTCTATCTCTTTCTCTCTCTCTCTCTCTTTCTGTCTCTCTCTCATTCCGCGATTTTTTATTTCTTCCTTTATTTCCTTCTCGTCGGCGAGAGGCTACGCGTGTCGTGTTCTTACCGGACGACCCCGTTCGCCTCGCACACGGACGGGTTCGCTCGCCAGACGCTGCATTTTTATGTAATTAGAACCGATATGCGCGAGAGGAAAAGTACGAGGGTGGGACGCAGGCATGGAGAATCGTTGATCCGCACTCGAAGATCTCGCGGCTGGCGCATTTCGTTACGTTCCGATCGTTTAATAATCCGCTGTCAGCGAAAGCCGCCTCTTTTCCCTCCCTCCTCTCCCTTCTCCCCTCGCAAAACGAATCTCGCATCGTTCGTGATTCTATTCCCTCAATTTTTCAACCCCACGCGCAAGCCCTTAACCCTCTCAAGCGCTGATTTGATCCTTACCTAAATGCGGCGGGTAATATAATTTAGGATGATAAAATCAAATCTCTTCGTACATATATTTTGTTTGTATTTTATCGAATGTAAAGTATATAAGATAAAAAGTCTCAACGAGTTTCTAAATATCTGCGATGTAGATCAATATTAAATATGCGAGTTTGTCTTAAAGGAAGAGTTGCCGGTTCCGGCGATGGCATATACATGACAAAGGGTTCACCGGTCAAGCTAGATTAAACGCGCGTTGATCTTAAAGGAGTATCGGGAGAGTTAAACTTAAGTCATTCCACTTCTAAAATTTCAAATGAAACGCGTTTATGAATATACGTCAAGTTTCAACTTGGGGGATCTCATTAAAATAAGATCCATTTAAAATTAATTAATAAGATTTTTCCTCTCGTGTCTCTATTTGCATCGCCGAAGATTCATTCATGAAAAAACCTCGTATAATAGCCGACGTTAAATGGTTTCGTGATTATAACACGCCTTGGATTTTGTTCGCGGGAGAGTAAAGTCCGAATATTTCGCCGGAGTCAACGAGAGAGAAAGAGAATACGCGCTCGTCGTCTTACGAAACACCTGGTATTGTTCGAGTTTTTTTTTTTTCCCCATCGTGCCCCCGATGTCGGCCATTCCTCGTTCGCGATAGCGAGAGACTTACATACGGCGGCGGGATATATAAGTGGAATACATTTCCTCGCAGTATTACTGCATTCTAACTGTTCATCCATTGGATCTCCAAGCTGCGCTATACGTGGCTGCGTGTGCGCGAGCGAATCAAGGATCAAGATAGACGCTCGACGAGCGTGTGTGCAATGCGGACATGAGTGTAATGCGTATACGTTTGTACGTGTGCGTAGGTTTTATACACGGTAGCTGTCCCGTACGAACAACGCGCGCGCGCGCGCGCACACACACACGAGAGAGAGTACGAGCCAGCTATGCTGGCTATGATACCATTAGCATCAGTGATTAATGTATGCTGCGGCCTGTTCCATGGCGATGTGCGCGAGTTTCGTGTATACCCAGTGATTGACTCGTAGTCGCGAGAGGGAGAGGGATAACGTGTATGAGAGAGAGAGAGAGAGAGAGAGAGAGAGAGAGAGAGAGAGAGAGAGAGAGAGAGTGTGAGAGCGGGAGAGAGAGATGAGAGGATATACACGAGAGGAAGAGAGAGAGAGAGAGAGAGAGAGAGAGAGAGAGAGAGTGTGCGAGAACGGAATGGAGATGAGAGGATATACACGATGAGAAAAGAGACGCAGGCGAACCTTGCTTCGAACTGTCTCGATAGATCGGCAGGTAATTAATCGCGAAATACCGCGCGCGCGTCATCCGGAAAAAAATCCACACGGGAAAAAATCTCGCCTCCCGCGAGCTCCGAACGAACCCCCGGTTCGCGCATGAAATTAATTTAAAAATTCAAATATACTTTCGTGGGAGAGAATAAAAGAATGTAATGTCTGCGGTCAACTATCATTCTTCAGATCATGTACAGAATTTTTGGCGAGTGTATAAAGTTTCGCTCATTTATCACTCTTGCTCCAAGAAAAAAATTAATTAAGCAATTATATATATAAGAGAATAAAAGTCTGCGGTCAACTATCATTCTTCAGATCATGTACAGAATTTTTGGCGAGTGTATAAAGTTTCGCTCATTTATCACTCTTATCACTCTTGCAAAATTAATTAAGCAATTATATATATATA
>NW_021850752.1:633254-637414 GCF_003651465.1 Formica exsecta
AAGTCGAACATAGCCAAATGAAATATATATATATATATATATATATATATATATATATAAAGAGAGACAGAGAATTATATAAAGCTCTGAGACTCTTTTTTCCTTATATCAACTATTGCATATTTTAATTTAAAACAATCTTGCGAATTAATAAATAAATATATATTTCAAAATCTTATGATATTCATCAAAACACAAATTATACGTCTGAAATATTAGAGAGCCCAAAATTCAAATCTAAATAGTTCGCACATCGGTGTACAATATAACCAATTAATAGTACTAACAATAAGATACCATTTCGGTTAGCATACGTCGAGTAATCTCTTAACATAATATTCCCAAATATATATATATCACGTTAACTCTCAGCATTCTGATATTTATTGTTACAATGTGTGGCTTATTGTTAGATTATCATTCTCGACGTTTCGTACAGACGGGAGAGATCGCTATCGGCGCACCCGGTAGACGAGCCGGGAGTATCTACGCCATGGATTACACACATGGCGCGTCCGTCGGTGCGTGCGCGCGTGTTCTGTATTTTAGGCTAACAGGGGCCGCGGAATCTCTTCGCGTGGATCGATGCCAGGTAGTTTTGATCTACGATGATCCGCGGGAGAGATCTTGCGCGCGCGCGCGCGCAAGCTCTCTGCGGAACGTGTCCTCAAATAGGTTCCGGCCGCCCGAGGAGGAGCGGGAATTAATTACCGAGAAACATGCGTTTCCATTAACATGCGCCGCGCATACGAAGAAATTAATAACGCTCCTTTCACGCCGGGGGAAAAAGTCAGGCCGTGGTAGATGGATAGGCTTTACGGTTGTCGGTGCCTGTATTAACGCGAACGCACACAGGACGCGAGGAGCGTACCGGGCGCGTCGGCACGTACGTCATTCCACCAATCGCGATTACGTCCTGCGAGAAAAAAAAGAAACGCCTAACAATAGCCGGGGACCTACATAGGATTCGAGAATACACATCGCGCAGGCCACTTCCGCGATGAACTCGCAAACATAATTTACAGCAAAGTGCCGTTATAACAATATATAGAGTGTCTTACATTAATTCTCTCTCTCTCTCTCTCTCTCTCTCTCTCTCTCTTTTGTTTCTCTTTTATATATTGTAAATCTTTTTAAAAAAAATGCAGAAAGAGAAAGAGAAGTCGACTTTCTCTCTTATCGTTAATAAAAGAATTTTATTACTTGTGAGCTTTTTCATATATAACATTTTAATATTTAACTTGGAATTTTCCTGCAAGTAGGATTCGAATCAAAATTGCGTTAAAACAAACTCCAGTTGAAATTAAAGAGTAAGATAAATATTTAAATATCAATTTAATTAAATTTAATTCGTGTTAAAAAATTTCTTACGACGAGAGGAGGATTCCCGCAGCTTGGGCACGCTGATGCTTCGCGATCGTAATATATTCTACAACTCTACTACGGCGGTTACGACAATCAGTTCGCCGGCGCGCTTTTTCCCTCAATAAAAAGAGACGCGGCCTCATTTACACTCGGGTAAAACCGCGGCCGCGTTAGCGCAACGCGCGATTAATACAGAACCCAATTACGAGACAGGAATGAAGACGCCAAATGACGTCATAAATAATACTTACGCGAACGCCGGCCTCACCTTAATACCGAATAAATATTCGACGTGCCTTCGTGCATCTTTGAGGACGAGAATAACAACGAAGATGGCAACGATTAGGTGTCGTTTTTAACATCGAGGCGTATATATCTCTCGTTTATTAATTGAATATCGCTCCGATATTGATTCCGTTTTCGTTACAACAGAAATCGGGAGTGCCTTTCCCGGAACGAGAAAGGTGCCTTTACCCCGATCTGGCACGTCTAATAAATCATTCCTTCGACATGCTTAAAATTGTCTAAATTGTATGTATTTTTAGCCAGTGAGGTGTTGGATCGATCTCACATGACGTGCTTATAATTTCTCAAATCTCTGCATCGCAAATTTTTTTTTAATTGCAGGATGTCTATTCTCTGGAAAAAAGCATGGAAAACCTGAAATTCTCAGGGAATTTTTTTGTACCCGGAGAAATCAGGAAATTCTCATGGAATTTTATTAGGACTCAAAGAATTAAAAAAAAAAAATTCTCTTTTTAATAATTTTGCTTTTATACTGTAAGCAATCCGTTGATAAGTTAAATTGTAAATTATGTGTTTAAATATATCATAAATATATATCTATCTCTGTTTATATATATTCAATGCCTTAAAAAAATATTGGATATGTAGTACACATTCTTTATTTTAATTTTTAATAATAAAAAATAAAAATGTACAAGTTAAAAATTTTTATCTTAACAGAAGCTATTCAATTTTTGAAACTTAAACGGCTTTGTTTTTTTCCTTCGTGAATGAAAAGCATCAGAAAATGCATATAACATAAGAACTTATTTTAGGAAATTGCGTCAAAAAAATCTTTAAAACATTCTCTCTTTACCCAGAAAAAATTGAATTATTTGAACAAAAATACCTGGAGGACCAGGGAATTTTCAGGAAATTTTTTATAAGATTTGAGTAGATATTCTGTATTAATTTTAACACACGCGATATCTAGAATAATCTACAGGATGTTATTGCGCTGCAATTTTCGGGAGATATTTTTTTCTCCAAAGTGCGTCACGTGGAATCGCAATCTCAAAGTATTATATATATATTTTTTTATTTTATATATATATATATACATATGTATCTTATGCAAGGAAAGAGAGATTCCGAGCGCGGCTGCGATCCATAAAAATGTCGGAGCTTTCGAGTGACAGCCGGAAGCTGGGAGACGGACAGGGCCAATTGTTTATATTACTCGGTGCAACAACAATGGGATTTGTTCACGGTGGTATTGCAATGCATACTCCGGTATGTCGGTACTCCATGCATACGCCACGGTGCTTGCATTCCTTTTCCGGCAGTTCGACCGTGCGTCGCTTGACGCGATAATGCCGACTAATGTCCCTTTTCCCCGTCGCCGTTCACGCTCGCCTGATTCTTATCGAGTCCACCTACGCCACGGGAGCCGACGAGTACTATGTGTATCGAGATTTTGCCACGTGAGACGCGACTCGCGAGCAAGTCAAGCTCCAGTGACTTCCACTCGGCAATTGACTTACATTGTTTCAAACTCTTTTTCTTGAAATTTTTGCCGAATTTATCGTTATTTTTTTAGGAAATCTAGCGGATTTCAGAATATCGATAAATTTTACCGAACACCTGCTACTCTCGTGTGGGTGGACATCGTTTTAACGAGAGCTTCCTTTTACGCAAAAAACTTCACGCAGATAGAAATCATCGAAAGCAATAAGAAATAAAAAAAAGAATATAAATAGAATTTCTATTACATCCGATGTAAATTTTTCAAGATCCTTAACAGCGTTGATTGCTATCTCCTTATATACATATATTATTTGGATTTTTATACAAAGAGCAAAACTTTGAAGTCAAACTTGGTATTAGCACGACGTCGGTTACGCTGGCATAGTAATCGTGAAGCATCGATGCAATTATCGTTTTATCGCCATCGTCGTAATCTTTCTACGCATCGTTTACCGGAATAAAGACGCAGGTACATTCTTCGAGGAATGAACGGAGGACAGGCACGGCCAAAATTTCATTCGTGAAATTTTCACGAGATCGAAAGATCTCCGGGTGAGAAACGAGAGAGGATAGAGACGGAGAGGGGCGAAGGGAGGAGGGGTTGGCGGGGGGGGGGGGAGAGGTGGGGGAGGAGGGGTTGGCGGGGGGGGGGAGAGAGATGGTAGCCGGAGGGAGAGGAGGAGGGAGACTGAGAGAGGGGTTCCCTACCTTTACGGTAAAGTAAAATCTACAGAGCGCCGGGCGGGCTACAAAGCATGGCTGGCCATTACGTATTTATTAACTTTAGAAATTTATAGATGCCTCCTGGGCGCGCGGGCCCCCCCCCCCCCCCCCCCCCCCCCCCGTAGGCTGGGTGGTCCACGCTTTACAACTTACAAAGTACATGCTACATTTTAAAGCGAGGTCCACCCAGCCTACCGGCGGGGTGGGGGCGGGAGGGGGGCCAAAGGCCCCCCTTGCACCCTCCCCATGTGTGTGTGTGTGTGCGTGCTTCCTGTCCATGCATGTACTTTGGTATATTTCAAACTTTTAAGTTTTACCTT
>NW_021850752.1:637425-646252 GCF_003651465.1 Formica exsecta
CCCCCCCCCTTACTATTTTCTTCGTAGATTATTGCTGCGAGTGCAATGCCTACTGACGACAGCCGGTCCTCCTCGAAATACCGTCATTTGTTCGAAGCTCAAAATCTTCAAAGTTTGCGGTCCCCTATGAATAGTTACTTATTTACTTTTAAGCAATTTGTGATAAAAAAAATGATGTTATCTTTGAGTATATTTTCAAATATAAAAATATTAAAAATCTTTTTAAATGTCGGAACCGTGGATTTGATTGATACTAACGAGGGGGGTGTTTATTCAATCGTCGATAATAAGACAATTTAATTTTTATCAAATGCAAAAGTGATCGAGAATCACTAGCAACTTATTCTAGTCGAAAGCATCGAGTATATTTTATGAAAGAGTTATATAAATGCCGAAAAAAGGATAAACTCTAAATTTATCAGAGAATCAGAAGATCTCTGTTAGATTTTCTGCAAATGATAAATGGCCTATCCACTAAATGATACAACAATTGTAATTGAGATCGCTTCCAGTTCTCAATACTTCAATTGATTACTCTTTAACGCGTGCGAAAATGCGAATAATACGGCAGACAATGTTATCACGCGTTCGACGACGGAATTATTCTGACAAATAACGACAAATAAACGAACGGTTTGTCCACGTTTAACCATTCCAACAATTGCAATCCGGTGCATCTATCCGATAAATCGAAAATACAAAAGATATAATTTTTAGGGTAAAAGAATTGAGGGAGGAAAAATGTCCTCGAGAAAAACACTGGCTCTTGGCTATCAAAAATTAAAAAAGGAAGAAAAGAGATAAAATAATTTCTACCACCTATTAACGATTTACATACTTAATTTTTTTCCGGAAAAATAAAAAGACTTGAGAAAAAAACAATGGGTTATCACGAAGAGATTACGATAGTTAACGTTACCTTTGCTAATATTAATTAAAATCGTCGATAATATCGAAACTGTATCTAAACAAATGGGCGAGCACTTGCAGGTCTTGCAGGTCGCATGATTAGCGCTCGGCAAATATTGGCGCGCACATACAGACGTACATATACGGCGCGTACGTATACACGCCGTTTGGAAAATTAGCATTTACGAAGCGTGCAACAACACGCACGGAGGACACGCGCGCGGCCGCATGCTTGGTCGCGCACGTCCACGTGAGCGAGAGCGCGCGCGAGTCCGCGATATTAATTGTTACGACGGGAAAGGTAAATAATTATTATAATTGTCCGGTATAATAATAGGATTTCGCGTTGGAGTGCCGCTTACATATCGTTCGTCGTAATAAAGCGCCCATGGATTTCGAGCTCTCGTCCATCGATATCAATATATATCGGGGGGGAGGGATGGCGGAGAGACGGGGGGTTGGGTTAACGCGGAGAGAAGGAGAGAGCACTTTCGGTGTGCGGGGGCATGCGTATGAGCGTGCGTGTGTACTCGTATAATTATACATGTATACATGAATACGGAGAGGCAAAGGCACTAACTCGCACGCGCGCACGCCCGTGTTTAATGCATATCGAGCGGTTATATTATATGCGCGCGCGCGCGCCTAAACGAAAAGCCTAAATATACCGGGCGGCGTGTGGGGATCACGCCTATAGGCGGCTATTTGAGCGATAAACAAGCGCGGCGCGCTCGCGCGAGGCACGCGGGTGGCAAGCGGGTAGGTTGGTTACGGGTACACCCGATGTGTCACACGCGGCGAATGGTAAAATGTACACACATATATACCGGGTGGTACGCCTCTCCATTGTGCACCAGCCCGCCCCGTCGGTGTATCAATTGTGATTAGGGACAAAGATCCGACGAATTATTCCCGTTCCCGGTCTCTAATCTGATAGCCGTGGCGCTCGTGCGCGCACACGTCATTGCATCGATTGTTTCTGCATGTGGAAAATCATAAAGGGCAATGCGTTCCAAGTGTCTTCATTGTGCGATAATAATGAAACGCTAATCAAGTGTATCTGGGCGCCAGCGAGAGCCGGTCCCCCCCTCTCTCTCTCTCTCTCTCTCTCTCTCTCACCCTCCCATCCTCTCTTCCCCGCGGATTAATTATCGGCTTTGCGATGCTTAAATTATTTTCCTCCCAATCGAAACAAACTCACCTACGCGAGGCCGAGTAACTCTATCTGCGCGCTAAGGGGATCGCCCGGGATCGCCCATAAATCGAGAGCCATTCCATTATACGAAACGAAACGAAACGAAATATGTACGTATACGTACTTTCGGCCTCTTCCGTTGCGAGCGAGAGATCGAACGATCTCGCGATCAGCATTTTTGCGCTGAAAAACGCGGCTGTTTCTCTTTTTTCCTTATCGGGCCGCGCCATCGTCAATCTTGGATGGATCGCCGAAGGTAATTGAACGGGGTTTCTAGCTCGACCCCCTTAGATCGTCGATCTCAAATTGGCTCTGTTGCGATATTCCGATGAATGACACGTGCAATTAGGTAAGCTCGATGGGATTGTCTTATCGCGTTGCTGAATTATGATGAACTAATGATAGAATTACAATTTCGTGCAGGCTAATATTTTATCGCGGTTCCTCTTCCTCTTTTATCTATTTGAAAGTATTGTCAAACTTTTTATATAATTGTTATAATTTTAATATTTTAGAACAAATTTTTGTACAAAATTTTATATATAATTGTAAATGTAAAATTACATAATATACTTTAAAAGTTGAATAATTACGTAATGCTTTGAAAATTAAAAATACTTTTAGGACTACAACTTGTTAAGATGATACGCAACACATTGTAAGAAAAGTACATACGTAAAATTACACGAATAATAAGAATAGAATTATATAATAAATAATAAAAATGTAAAGCATTTCCATTACTTTTTGTGCAATTTTATATATATTTATATTGTTCATATAATTCCGTAATATCTTTTAAATGTAATTTATAGGAAAAATTATATATTATTAATATTTAATTTCATATATTTTTAAGATTATTAAAAGCGATTTTTCAAAACAAAATTTATATTTTCTTCGATTAACAGATTTTATCCATTTTGCCGAATCCGAAGGAAAGGTTATTACTTGCGAACGAGGCGAGACTCGCTTGCAAATGTCTCATAAAGATTCTTGTACAGCCCACGGTGGTTTTTTTTATGGCTTCATCGAACCGTTTCCACGGCTGACACCGTAATAGTATAAGAGAGAAAGAGAAAGAGAGATAGGCGCACCCCAAGGGTCGAGGGATGAAAAACCGAGGGATAGACGAACGAATCAATCGCAAACACGGGAGGGTTTCGGCGTTTTCAGTGGTGGGTCACGACACTAGGTTACCGGGTGTATGCACCCTCACTCGAAGCTGCTATTTCGCTCTTCATCCATCGAAATTTGGTTCGCGAGAATTCAATGTCTCGTTCACGAGGACGACTGTTCACGTTTGCAATGAACCGTGAATCGAGCGGTTTCTTTATCGGATGTCCCATTTTCGTTATATTATTTTTATTATGCCAAATTCTCTTATCAATTTTGAATTTTTTAACTTTTCCTCGATCAAAATGTTGGATTATCTATATCTATCCAATAAGTAACTTATAAAATTGGAAATAAGGTACTAAGGGAATAACCATATTTAATAACTATATTTATAATTATATTTTAAGAGACGAGATAAATAATAGAATCAGATATTTAAATTAATATTAAACGAATTTTATTCTAACTAAATTTCATTTTGCAGCTTATAATTATAATATTCGAAGGGGAGAATTAGAAAATAATAATCTCCTTAATCGATCAATATTCACAAAATAAAAAAATGGAGAAAGCTGGCCTATGTCAAAGTTAAAAACTTTTCCTTTAGAAAAAATAAAGTTACAGCATTTTATATACAATATATAATAACATACTAAATTTTACATACACACACACACACATATATAGAAATAAAAATGCTTTCCAGAGACAGATTGATATCTAAAGAAATAAATTATAAATTTTGATTTCAACATTTATATAAAATTTCGATTAGACTTATCACAGGCGCTGGAGATGGATACTACGATTCCACTTATGAGATATGTACTCCGTTGATTCTCGCGTAAATTTTTTTTGCGAAATATTTATTTTCATTTCCGCCATGCGGGATCGCTATCAATCGAATGGGTTCGAACCAGTTCGACTCGCTGTCAAATCGACGCACGACGTTGCGTAGCGGTTTTGCATTCACGCGAATCGTAATTCTCCTATCGCGGATTATAAAACCCGATGATTCTATCCCGCGGGATATTGTTTGTCGTGTAAATATTACCAAAACACTTCGCGGCGGGCGAACGCGCCGGCTGCATTTATACACGCCGTGCGTGGAGGCCTCCGATACGAGGCTGCGAAACTTTTGGGTTTTCATTTGGCGGTTCGTCCCGATTGGACGAATCGACATTGTCAGAGGGTCATCCCCGGCACCCCTCCCGGACACGTCACGCACATTCGCGCGGACTTATGGGCATAATTCGACGGTATTATTTGCGAGGGGAAATCGCACCGAGCGCTAACCCAGCCGTGTGTCGTGTTTTAATCCACAACTACGCTGTGTTTACCGGCCTCTTCTACCCTTTGTCGCATCCCTTGCTCCTCGGCGAAGCCCCTCGAGACTCGATCGAACCGGGGATTCATCAGTGACCTCGATTCGCCAAGGGCGCGGATGCGACAAGTTCGCCAAAACTGATTAAAATTTACAGGCAAGTTAACGTGTGATTTAAATATAAATTAATGTTGATTTAAATAAAAATCAAGTAAATCGTGTGTATAGTAAAATTAGATGTTTCGTGTCCTCCTCTACCAGTTTTTTTTATCTATACTGACATTTTCAGGATACTTAGAGATATTATTTTTCTTATTTTTTCGGAATATCAAGGATAGTGCTTCGTTGAAGCTACAGTAAAAATTAAGAAAAATATTTTATTACAGACAACACTTTCTGAATTTTCTTATATTGCCAGTAGGTATATAACACTATGTGATATAGTCGGGGAAAGCTTTCACTCGACGCATTTAACAGTCGCTTTGAAGCGACAGTAAGACGTTAGGATTTCTATTCCTTTTTCAGACTGTCCGCGAGTAGACACGAAAACACTGGGCAATTACAAGCATGCGATGCCGGGTAGGGGAGCGACGAGAACGATAGAGAGACGAAGAAAGAAGAAGAAAGATAGACAGAGAGAGAGAGAGAGAGAATGGTACTCGCAGAAGAAGTGCACAGCCGCCAATCACGAGGTGTCAGCGGCGGCAGGCTGTCATTAGGCGATTAAATTCCCGTAGCAGCCGATCTGTCTTCGTTCGCGTAAATCTTCATCAAGTTTCGATTTTCCGCTTGTATTTCGGAGCGAGGCGACGCGAGCGACGACGGCGGCGTCTCCGCGCCGAAGGGCAAAAAGCACCGTCACCCCGCGGCGGTGATCAATAATACATCAAAGAATAACGGTGAGAATATAGGGAACGGCCGGTCAAACGTCGCGATAGCTAAAGATAAACTCCACGGGATACTCGGTCTCGCTCGCGCTGAAAAATATTTCAATGACAATTCATCTCTGCGTAATATACACTTGGAAGAATATAAACGCTTGTTATTTCGCAATTGTTTCAATGTTACATATACGTCCCGGTAATTAATTCTGCAATTATACAGCGGCTCGTTCAAGTAGAATCGACGATTGAAATCGTCCGGTAAATAAGTTTTCCTTACGCTTTGCCTTTTAAAAATTAACATAGTTCAAATTAAGAGCCTTCTAATGTCATTCTACATGTCTTTTGTAGATTAAAAAAAAAAAAAAAAAACATAATGTTAATAAATTTTTTTTTATACGTCAAAGAACAATACTGCTTGTTTCGTGAAAATATAGACGGAAGCGAAGGAAGATGTAGTCTAAATTTATCGGAGATATCGCTAATTGAAATATTTTGCTATCGCGACTTGCTATCAGAATATGCACAATTAATGAAGGAAATTACTCGGCGCTATTTACTTCAGATAATCACATAAGCAATGTTTTATGTTTTACGCACGATAGCGGGTCGCGACCTGTTTTAATAATAAATCGACATATATGCGCATTTCATGATTTATATCGAATCGACGTAATGAAATTTATACATTGAGAACAATATGTTTATATAACGACACTTATAAATATTCAATTATTTCCAAGGCTGGATAATACATTTACTTTATTGTTATTTGCAATACATTAACTATAATATTGCATTTTTTATTTATGATAATACATTTATTTTTATTGTTGATCTTTGACTGACATGAGTTAGGTCTTATGCCAGTATTGAGTATTCAAACTCCATATTTCTGATTGACCTATAAAATTTTTATATTGCTTATGTGTAATTTTATATACTGTTTATGTATATATATATATATATATATTAACATACATACACACAGATTTATATATATATATATATATATATGCATAAATAATATAAGGTTTATACGTCAAACAAAAACGTGGAATTTGAATACTATACGCTATAAATTAATGTTGTTTCAGCAAAGATTTAATTGCAAGCTATAAATCAAAATTTTTTCCGATGAATATCTCAATGAATAATCTTGAAATAAATTCGCGCGAACGCGTACAGTTCTATCAAATATTCTTAACAAATAAAATTCGCTTATTGGCTCCTTCGAGAATTTCAATAATAATGAAAAAAATAAAATTTCATTATTCATCACTTTCTCTCTATTTAATCGTCGCTAATTCCGAAATTCACAGCATCTTCTATTCTTTGTCAGTAAAAGAGCGCGAGAAAATCTCTGTTCGAACGCACGACGAGTACTCCCGCGGTAATTTACGAGATCTTTTTTCATCGGTCGATCGATCGTTGCGATTCCAGTATAAGCGTAAGCGTGCACACGAGCGTGTTTGCGCAGCGGCTGCTTAAAAAGGCGTGTCCTCGATCGCCGCACGGCAATCACCGCGAAAATTGCGCGGTTTCCAATTGCGCGTATTGAAAACGGCCAACAAACCGTGGATGTTCTACCGCCCCCCCCCCTCCTCCCCCCAACCTATTAAAGGTAAATATCCTTGAACGCTCGGTCATTAGAGCGAGCGATGCGTCCCCGGCCGGCCCCGCAATGATACGGTACGGCGTGCGTCTTATGTAAATTTCAAGGCACGCACTTCGCCGGGGAAGAGAAAAATTCATGCCTGTCCCGCCGACCAAGGTCTAGCTTCCTGTTTCTGCGTGTAAGGCACCCGCGACGGGCGGGAAAACCCCGAGGAGAAAGGGAATGGAACCGAAGAAGCCGGAGAAAGATTTACGAACGGGGAAGGAGGGCGGGATTTTTTTTCTAATGTCTTCATAATTTCACGCGTGGCTATTTTAGCGTGGCTACTCGCTACGAAAGTCAAATAGAATAGAAAGGAGAATAGAATTGCGTTGCTGTCTGAGAGATTATCATTGAAAATATTCATTTATCGTAATTTATATAATTAATTAATTATATTATAATTAAATGAGAGAGAATATAGTTGCCAAGTGCGAGAGTTAAGGGATGTCAATACGCGAATCGATTCCTTAAGGATATTTTGGCTGTACAATAGTAGCAAAAAACCATCAAAATTAAAAAAAAAACAACATATTTCTTATATTTATACTGTTTGAAAAATTAAATAAATAAATAAATCCGGATTATAAAATAAATTTAAGTATCACAAAATAATTTTAAAATAGTTTTAAACGAGTAAGTGGATCTAAATCAAGTTTGGCACAAATATTTATTAGAGTTTTCTTAATATATGTGAAAATTTTTATTTCATTGGCAATGTTTTTTCCTTATCAAATTTGTCAATAAGTGCTACAAATAATCTCTCGCGAACGTACTTCAAATTCCATCGAAGCCCACCGTCCACGATTTCGTCGCTTCGCGGATGTGCTCGCTAATGGATAATGAGTTTCCGTCGTTTCGCGGCGTAGCAGAATCAAGCGAAGGAATGGAAAGAGGAGAGAGCGAGTATCCAGATAAGACAGAAAGAGAAAAGAAAGAGAGAAGAACGAGGGCGGTCGAGAAGGAATCAGACGTGGACCACACGCACACACGATTTGCGCGACACACAGGCATGCAGACAGAAAGAATATACACACATACACATACATATGACGGTCAAGCGAACGTGATCGAGGCCGGATCGAGTTCATATTGTAATGCGGAGGTATCTATCCCGCTGCATTATCGTACAGTCCGCGACAGCAGCAGCCGTGCACTGCACTCCGCTGCGCTTCCGCGAGCGTGCTTTCCGACACGGAACGATCGGTATATACGCGATCGTGACACAAACGGGTCCCCCTGCCCCTCTCGGGCGACGCAGAGAAACCTATATATACAGTAAATCCTCCAGTATAGAGCGCGATATTTTTATAACGCGGTAAAAAATTTGCGAACAAGCCTCGTATAACGCGGCGAATCACTCCCTCCCGGTATAAGACGATAGGTGAATTTCAAGGTTTTTCAATTTCTCTTCCTAAATTCTCTCCATAAATATTTTAATTATATATAGTTTAGTTTATTTTAATTTTAATTTTAATTATACCTCGTCGGGCAAATATTGCATAATAAAGAAATTTTGTTAACTCCTCTTCTGTTTTTCATTTAAATAAAATCGTAAAAATATATTGTTATATAATATGTTAAACAGAAAAGTTTTTCTTTTATGTTAAACAGAAAAAATTTGTTTCTTTCATAATGAATATTCATTATGAAAGAAACAATTTTTTTCTGTTTAACATATTATATAACAATATACTTTTTTTATTTTATTTAAATCAAATGAAAGACGAGTTAATAAAATT
>NW_021850752.1:646378-668610 GCF_003651465.1 Formica exsecta
GGGGGAGGAAGGGGCGGGAAGGGGGGTCAGGATGGATCTTTGGGGGTATTCGAAATATGAAGTCGTAACCTGTCTGTAGCCAGATGGGTGGTCGCATGAGTGGATTTCATGCACCGTCGCCGGGGAAATGCAAAATCGTCCGTACGTGCTCGAGTCCGTCCGTTCGTCCGTACGAGCGCGAAAGTGCATTCGTGTGTGCATACGGCGGATACGGACGACGATTAGAAAACCGGAAATGAGCGTGCGGATCGAGCGAGCCCGCTCGATTGTCTCTGTCGTTCTTTCTCTCTCTCTCTCTCTCTCTCTCTTTCTCCCTCTATCATCGTGGGATCTCCTACGGAGATCTGGGGAAGGGGGAGGGGGAGAGGGGAGGGAGAAGGGGGCGAAGAATGGTAATCAGTCCGGCCGCGACTGTACCGAGATAAACGAATCACGTATTATTATAATGGCCAGTTGCTAAATGGTTTTTTTCAATCCGTCCAACTCCGTCCGTCTGCGTCGGTCGTTCGTTTCCCCCCCCCCCTTCCTTCCTTCCCCCCTCTCCACCGCGTGTCTCCCTGTTCCTACATAGTCTCCACCGACTCTCGTCCGTCCGCCTCGCCATTAATACTTCATTATAACAGTAATGAAAATAATAAGAAAGATCATTTATCCGAGCCCGTGTAGTTTCTTCTTTCTCTCTTTCTTTCGTCCTTCGTCGAGTCCGCTTTTCTCTCTCTCTCTCTCTCTCTCTCTCTGTTTTTTTCTTTCTCTCCCAGTCGTCTTGCCTTATTACTTTATACATATATTGAATAGAAATCATATTCTCGTCCCTGATAAACGACTTGCCCCGTCCCTGATGGAAATCGCGAAATGTTCATTAGATGCAACGATCGCCCGGATAGTAATAACTTACTAATATCGATAATATTAATAACTTGGTATTTCCGAACGCGATGTTTGCCAGTTGTACGTTTCGCTATTTTCCATTATCGTTGCTTGAAATTCGATCCATCTCGCGTTTCTCACGCACGCGTTACTTATAAATCTCAGAGAGTTTTTTTTTTTAACAAATTTAGATAATACAACGCGACAATTTTATCTCACGGTAACCGTAAGATCCCTCTCTCTCTCTCTCTCTCTCTATTTGACTTTAACATCGTTTCATATTTAATTTCATAAATCACTTTCATAAATTTCTCGTACCTTTTATTCTTCTAGCATATAGAGGAACGCATTATCTCGTGCCTCGCCGTTCATTTGCGTGCAACGCGATGCGATTTCAAGTCTTCTCTCTCGAAGCATTAAACGCCACGCACATTCGGTTTTACACTATCATCATGCATCATACAACGCATTCGGCTTTACATTCATTTCGCTTCTGCAGTACATTATGATACATTCAATTTTACAAACCGCGCTCGAGTGCGCGGTCTTGCGGCCCCGAAGCGTGTCGTTTCCAGTAATGATCGACGGCGACGACAACGAAAAAAATCACCGGCCGATCCTCGACGACGACGTCCTGACATTCAGCCTGGCGGAGAAGGTTCGACGGAGAAAGAGAGAGAGAGAAAGAGACAGAGATGGTGGGAAAGGGGGGAAAGGGCGGAACGGGGCATTTTCATTAGCATAAGGTTCTTTTTAGTAATCTCGCATAATGCCTCTCTCTCTCCTCTCCGCTGCCCTCCCCACCAGCCGGAAAGCGGGAGCGGGCATGCCAGAGCCTATCATTATAGAGAAGGAATCATTGGATGATCTTAATCATGCGAACTGCTCTCCGTGCCTTCGTGCCGGCCAATCGCGTCGGCCGATTTCGAATAATGGTTTCCATCGGCGTTGCACTAAACTCGGAAATGCATATTGACGTGCATTCGAGAGAAGAATGATCTCTTCGATGATTAATTAAAAAGAGATATTTCCAAACAAAGGTAATAAATTATAACGATAGTCCTAAATAAAAATCTACACTTATCATATAATTAATTAAATATATATAATCGAAGAAATTTTTGAAATTATATAGATGGATAAAACAAAAGGAATATATCATGATATCGTGATAGAATAAAATTATACACGCGAGAGAAAAGAGATTATATATAAATAATAATTATAATTTTTTTTCTAATTAATCATATAATTTGATAAAAAGAAAACGGACGAGGGAAACGAATGCCGTGGGACGCGAACAGATCCGGTACTACCCCTTTAAAATCGGTCGCGGCTTGCCTCTCTCTCTTTTCTCACTCCCTTCTCTTTCTCTTTCTTTCTTTCTCCGTTCTTCCTGCAGCCCCTAATCGCGAGAGGTCGGGAGCCTTGACCGTGGCAGCTCGACCTATCTCAATCCGTAACGCTGGCGAAGGGACGGGGGGGAGATCACCGCCGCCGCCGCCACGCCGTAAGGGCTTCCACCCTTAAATTCCGGACAGGAGCTTTGTGGCCGTTAAGGGGCGGCGTGGTGAGGTCGAGAGGGGGAGAGGGGGAGAAAGAGGGGGGAGGGGAAAAGGGTGAGTGAGGGTGGCGGCGGTGATGCCGGCGGTTTCGTTGCCGTGGAAGTGGAAGTGGCGTGGGACTCCACCGCACCGGCTCGACCACCGCGCGCGTTTCATCCCCGGGAAAACCCGTGAAAACCGCCACTTGTTGCATTACCTGCTCTCTCTCTCTCTCTCTCTCTCTCTCTCTCTCTCAGTGCCTGCGATTGAACGAATATATACATATATAAATATATATGTATATGTATTATATTTTCATCGAAGCGTATATTTGTATACTAGTCAATCCTCCCTTCCCCCGCCCCCTCCCTTCCCCCTTTCGCTGATTGATTTCTGTTTCGCCAAAAATCGCGCGCTCGTATTATACACGCCCGTAGCTCAATGACATCTGGAATATCGCGGGAAAAGTCGTGTTACGTTAATGATAAGTTTAGTGACCGCTGCGTAATTTAGGTTTTGCATTTTCAAACTCGTTGATCGCGGTGATTGAGGGAACCTTAATTCTTTCCAGATTATTTTTTTGACAAGATATGTGACTCAATAAAATGAATTGTATTGTATCTATTTAAGTTTGATGAAGAGATTGAAGAGAGCAAAATATTTTTTTTTTTTTTTCATTTTCGTGAATTTATTATCACTTTTATATGACGACGATCGCGTTCGGAAAATTCGTCTATTTTCGACTGCCAGGGTCGACCTTGAAGATCGGGAGATTCCAAAAATCGAATCAAGCGTTGAATGAAAGGGAGGGAATCTGGTGCTTCAGCAAAAGGGGCCGACGAAATAGGAGATGAGGGGGAGGGGAACGGTAAGCTTGGATTTGCATTCGAAGCGTGCAATTTCCGATGTTTTTGCCCCTTTCTGCGCGATTCCAAACTTGTCGGCCCGATTTCTCGATAGGTAGCTCGATTCTATCCCCCTGCGCTCCTCCTCCTCACCCCACCCCGAACGCCCCCCGTCGACTTATAAAGAGTGCACAACCTGCACTTACTACCGGCTAGACGCAAAAAATGTCGACTTCGACATCAACGATTTTGGGAATAAAATGTTCCCTCTCCCCGTCCCACCCCGTTCTCGCTCTCGCTCGCACGCTCGCCTCGCCGTGATTTTCGACGTAGGCGCTGATCAAGGGGGTAGGTAGGTAGGTAATATCAGTGCCCCGAGGCCGCCACCGTCCAAACAGCGCGCATAAGGGCTACGCCGATCATGCTACCGGGTACCGAAGCGCCGAATATCGAAATTACCTCCCTCCCCGCTGGATTCGCCCGCCCGTGGAACTAAGACTCGATCGATATAATCATCGGTCTCTCACCTGCGGCCACGAATCGATACGCGCGCCCTCACCGTGCGCCCATCGTGGAAAAGGTGGCCCAAGCCCTGTCGAGAGGGAGCCGAGGCAGAGTTGAGAGATTGAGGGAGACTGCGGTATAGAGGGATGAAGGGGGAGGACATGTCGAGGGGAAACCACTGCCACGAATTTGAAATCCCATTCAGAGAACCGAGTTCCAAATTCCGTGATCGACGAAACTTATCCCACGTCATCCTCCAAAGTCTTCTTCATATTTCAAGGTATAATTTTATAAACTCCATTATCTATATATATACACAAAATTCTTTTATATATATAATTATATTTATACAATATATTTATTATTATATTTGATTTCTCTTTTTTATTTATATATAACTTCTTATATATATTTTCGCATGTAAACTAATACAAATATAAAAATATTAGAAAAAGATTACATTTATAGTCTTGGTTTTATAAATAGTTAAATATCGATAATCAATTTATAAGCCAAAATCGTGATACGAATAAAAAGATCCACCTCCCTATTTAAATATTGATAATTGATTAAAAATCAAAATCGTACATAATGTTACTTTTAGAAGGATTTACAATGATTAAATAATAATATAGATGAAAAATAAAAATCTCTCGATGTTAAGAATTGACAATATCAATCGCGAGGGTCGCCGAAGGATGGCTTGGGGAGGAGGGGAGGAGGGATGTCCTATATAATCGTCATTTCTTATTAATTCCCGGAGACGAAGCGTTGCAGTTTTTATCGTTTCTTGTTATAGTATTACCTCATCTATTAAAGATGACAGTCGATAAATAATACAGCCACCTACTATTGTAAGCGCGACAGTCCATAAAATGACGTAAGGAGGTTAATCGAGTCCTCGCATCGCGATAAGGACTATGCTCTTGGCGCCTACCAGACTCGATTTCCGAGTCGAGATGCTTCGACTATCGATTGAACGTAACACCAATATTATTCGCGACAGCGCGTATGTACGCACCTCCGGTATGATTAAAATCAAACTTTTCAGCGACGCGCTTCCGCGAAGATACTAGGCCGATTAATCTAGGACACGTTAATAAAATAAAAAGTAATTAATTTTGCTTTATACAGATTAGACTTTAATCTTTAAGAAAACTAAATTATATAATTAGAATTAATAACAGCAGTTAGATAACTTTATAATTAGATTTATATAACTTTAGCAATCGAGGATATAATTGAATAATTAGATAGAGTTAGCTATGCATTAATAATTAGATACAGAGTTATTTAACCATCCTAAATTATAGATTTAACAATAATTACACATGGAGGACACGAGCAAATTTTATGAAAAATATTCTTCATTATCAACGATGACATTTGCACGTTTCGATTCACCAAATTTAATAGAGTCCCCTGAATTCTGGGTCAGCCGTAATGCATTGTTGCCTATATATATATTGAGACAATCGCGACGTTACTTGTGCAACATACGGTATGTAGGACCGCCCCGACGCACAACCTTCGTTCCATTAAATCTTTGTACGGCCGACTTTATTGGAATAAAAAGTGGGATATTAAAATTGCAAATTAACTTTTGTCCAAATCCCCCACCCCCTCCCTATCCCTCTCCTTGCTTCCATCCCGGCAACTTCCCTGATGTTTCGCGGTAGAATGCGGTAACGTCGGCGAATTGAACTTGCATACGTACGCATATGCATGCGCGCGCAGAGAACGCAGCACAAAGAGATGTTTTAAAAAGAGCGGCCGTAAAAATTTCATCGTAATAACCTTAGAAATTTTATAGAAATCGTAAATTTACCGGGGCGGCGCGCACGCCGTCCGCCCGCGAGAGCCAGCTACAATATTTAAATGCCCTTCAGATATAATTGGCTGACTGGTTGTTCTACGGTAAATGCGGTCCGAATGCACAAGGACGAGAGCAAAGGGTTAATTACCGAGCAAAAAAAAAGAAAAAAGAAGGAGAGAAAGAAAACTCTTTTTTTTTGCGCTTACGCGGAAATGACGCGAAATAGGGAGGCACAGCTCAAGGAAAAATGAATAAATAGACTTATATATATATATATTCGGTCTCGGAGCGCATCGAGGAAAGCGGATTGCAAAAATAAGATAAGGGCGGATCGACCTTCGTACGCAAGATCGAGGATAATCCGTCACGATCGAGAGAGGGAGAGAGAGAGGGAGTCCGCGAGCTGCGGCTGTAAATTTTGCGCGAACGAAGCGCGAGATGTGCGCGGGATAATGATACGGTATTTCTGGTATTCCGATAATCCGCCGCGATAAATCAGGCCTAAACGGACGCGTAAACATACGTTTGCGGCGCGCGTCCGTCGGTCCCGAAAGTCGAAGATTAATGATATTTTATAAGTTCATCGGCGTGGCATCGAAGATTCGAGGGACGCCCGTCCTTCGAACGAGAGAGGGACTCGAGAGAGTCTCGCTCGATGACTTACTTTGAGGATGAGCTTCGCGAAAATCCTCCTCTTGTTCGAATTTCGGTATCGCTTTGCAAAATATGTACTTTGCATTTTTGCTGTAGAAAAG
The DNA here is from genome assembly GCF_003651465.1 of Formica exsecta. Classification (NCBI taxonomy): domain Eukaryota; kingdom Metazoa; phylum Arthropoda; class Insecta; order Hymenoptera; family Formicidae; genus Formica; species Formica exsecta. The sequence continues at coordinate 652,710 of NW_021850752.1, forward strand.
ATCGTAGTTCCGATTATCATTAATAACGCGATGATTTATTAATATTATTTATTTTCTGGGAAAATTGGTTTAAGATCGAATCTAATGAACACGTTGGCATATTTATATTTCAAGTTATATTTCCACATACACATACACACACACACACTAAAGTCTCTTTCGCTCGTATTTGATGCTGCCTTTTTCAATACAATCGAACGATAATTTCGACTGTCTTTACCCTTCGTAAATAAGACCCATAAAGAACGAGGAACCGTCCCGTGAACGAAACCTCTTTATCATCTATGTCTGTGTCATGGAGAGAATATGTATATTATATACATATATATATATATATATATGTTGCGCGGCCGCGCAAAGACATCGAAAACCGACGTCAAACGTTCCGCATTAAATTACATTGCATTTCCATGGCGGATAGACGAGGGATGCGGTGCATATGCATACCTGTCCTTTGTCCATGCACCAAAACGGTATACCGGGTGGCCTGGCCGTGAAATTGCCACGGTCATCATCGGGGCTACCACGATCTCAGGAAACCGTGATCACTCCGAGACAGACCGAAATGACTAACTTGAACTGAATCGGAATTAATTTTGTTATGATGCATCCGACTGCATTTGCATAGGTCGGCGATTTGGGTCGGATAGACGTATCTTTACGTCTCGTCACGAATCGTCTCGAGAGAATCCGGCTCGTTTCTGAAATTCGCACGCACCCTGTAGACCAGGAGGGTACACATCGAGACACACGGGCACACGTATAAGGAGCGTCTCTGGACACGTGGTAGTTAAATCGAATTCCCCTGCTGTCCTGTCCGCCGGAGACACAAAGCAAAGGTTGCCGGAGTGGATGGGTCGCCCTGGGCGACCATCTAGCAAATTGCGGTATCTAAGTGCCCGCTGGAAACGGTCCGCTTTATCGCACGGCTCTCGTCGAGAATTTCGAATTTCGGAAAGTCGCTTTCTCGTCTGCTACGGGGGGGATCCTCCCCGGGAGCGAGCGCGGAGGGAAGATTCGCTCGAAATCGCTAAAGCGACAGAAATCTCCACGGATTTTCATCGTTTAAATTACTACACTCTCTCCGTCGTAATAATTTAGGTCCCGCAATGTGTGAGTGAAACCTAATGATGGTGCAATATGTGGAAAATATCTTATTGAATAAAAAAAAAAAAAAATAATAATAATAAAAAGATTTTCTTTCTCTCTCGCACGCGCGCGAGAGAGCAGGCCTTCCTTCTGGGTCTTATGCCCCGGGTACGTGAGCCCCAGAGACGAACTACCGTCTGTCTTCTGGGCCTTCTAAGTGATGGGAACTCGAACGCGTTCCTCTCGCGGAATCGTGACTCATGGATCCATCGAAGCAATTAATAATCGCAATTAAATAATCGCGGACTGAAATAATCGCTTTTAAAAAGAGCTTGCGAGGATTGGAGATATTAAACAATTTAATACTGCCAATTAATTCAATTCTGCTAATATACAGTATTATTTTATTTACGAGATTTTTATTTTATTTACAATTTTTTATATTTTAATTAATTTATTATTATTATTTTCTATATTTTTATTTTATATATTTAAATATTTCTGAAAAACGGACGAATCTCTTCATTTCAGATAATTTAATATTTTCACTTTACTAAATCTTGTAGGTAATTTCAGAGTGTATAGAATCTTTAATATGTTACATATGTACGGACACATATCTCGACTTTTTAATTTTGTCGCACGAATTATTTTAACCAGGCTAATATTATTCTTAAATTCCGTTCAAGAGACTATGGTGACTATGAAGGGGCAAGCGGAGGGGGCTCGAGTAAACGCGTGAAAACGCTCCTCGTGGCCTCGGCCGCCCAAGGTGTACGCCCGTACCTCTCCTTTTTTTTTTTCTCTCCGCAGAGTATTATTCCGGCATTATTCAGAAGATCGGAATGCAGGTGTACAGTTACGGTTACCAGTAACGCGCCGTATAGGCCCCGCAGTTGACAATGCCGCGACTTCTCGTGTCGCGGGGGCCTCCCTCCCCCCCGTTTGTCCCCCTCCCCTCTACCCCGTTGTCGTCGTCGTCGTCGTCGTCATCCTTTCTTGCCCATTCTTTTCCACGCGCGAGGCTCTTTATCCTCGGCAACGTTCTTCCCCTACCACGTGACCCGACGCGTGTCTTTAACCTCCGTCCACCTCATTGTCGGGTTCGTGGGTGCGTTTGTACGCGCTACGTGCTCGTACCTAGGACGACAATCGATAACGTCGTCACGATCGCGGAGGACACGCACGCTCCTGTCCCCTTATGTTAATGAGCTCTTAATATTCCGCGCGTCCGACTTCTTCTTTTTCTTCTTCTCCTCCTATCCTCTTTCTTCTTCATCTCCCTCGCCCACCGCGCTTTATCATCTCCACCTCATCTTACGTCCCCCCTCCCCCCGCGCGCACGACACGTCCGAGTAATGTTTGCCATTACAAAGCGAGAATTAATTCCTCTCTTCTCTTCAATCGCGTGGCTCTAAGCCCGTCCTTACTAAGTCGTTACCAACTTTCGGATCGCCACTAATCGCTTTTGAATGAAGATATCTGGAATCGATGCGCTTAAGTCGATCGACTGGACTTCTCTCATCAATCTATGATATACTTAGAAGTTATTTATATTAAGTGTTCACATGTACGATAAAGATGGAGATAAACTAAATTTTCCCTTCAAAGAAATAGTCGTGGTCTTTTCAGAAATTTGATGAAGATCGCTGGCTTTGATTGATGGATCGACCAATGCAAGAAGAATCAAGAAACCGATACCAATACTTTTGCGGTGGATTACATAAGTTCTTCTACGCAGTGGATTTGGACGATATTGATTTGACATCGTCTTTCGGATTTGTGCCCGATACTCCTTTCAACACCGGAAACGGAGAGGGACCATTCTTCTTGAAAATAAAACGACGGTCTTACATAAGAGCGGAATCCTTGCGAGAGACGTAGAATAAGTTTGCGACACGTTGGGAATCACACGTCCCTGCGTTCCGTTTAAGCCGTCTCGATTCTCTGTCTCGTATTAGCCGTTCATCTCAGCCCTTGCAACGGGCTATTTATCATCGTCCGATAGATCCGACCGCCTGCCTCGATCGAAAAATTACCATCAACGCAATAAATAACGCCGCGAATTACTGGACGCCGAGGCATCAATGGTTGTCAGCCCAAGATACCTCGAGAGGACAGCTTGCTCCACGAATTCTCATTTGTTTGATCGAAATGTTCGTTAAAACTTGATTAATTCTGTCCGTTGCTTTAAAAAATCTCTCTCTGCCGACATGTATGCAACCTCGTTTGCGAAGGTAAAGATCCTGAAGTTTTCGTTCTTCATAATTTTGTGCTTATTTTAAACACAATTTCTCTCTTTTTTCTAGAGTCTCCTAAATATATTGTAATTGTGTTTTATTGTAATTGTATTTTATTGTAATTGTCCGGGATAGCAATCACTACGATGTTCGTTCAAATAAATCATTTCTTTGCATATTACATTGAATCTTTCGCAGAACGCTATTTGCTCAGAAACTTTTTTCAAGCCGGAACAAAACGATAATTGACACACTAGTCGGCTTTCGCGTTCTTCGGGAATAGAAGAGGTTGACAACCGCCATTTGGAGCACGCACACGAGACAAGGAAAGAGAGAAAGAGAGAGAGAGAGAGATAGAGGACAGGCGCGAGGAAATACACGGGTATAAGTTAGCCGTAAGTAAGTATAAGCGTCGTTCGATCGGATATCTCTCCGGCGCGCGTTTAAGCCGCGGTAAGAGAGACCCGATATCATTAATAATAATTATACAATTACATATAGGTACGGTATCGGGGGCCCCTGGTATAGTTTAGTGCCGTGTTATTATCCCGTTCTCGTCTCGAAGGCGGCGTGAGAGGCACGCCGGGAGAGAGAGAGAAGGAGAGAACACACGGCTCTGCCCCGGTATAGATATATGTTATTACTTATAATATTTCATCTTCGGAATTGGCGGTTGCGCTTTGTTTATGCCATGGGAACGTCATAGGCGGTTATAACTAAGGGTGGAAAACGAGCCGCGCTCACTTCGCCAATTCAGGAGGAGACGAACGTTGCACATTTGCACCGACTCCGTAGTCGCTCTTTTATATACGCTTGCCTCCCCCCTTGCACCAGAGAGAGAGAGAGAGAGAGAGAGAAACGTACTTTTGCGGTGAGTTATATCTAAGAGTGGCAAGTATATACGGTGGCTTTTTTAAATCGTTCGTCCATCCGTGGAATTTAATTAAACCTACTCTACCCCGACCTCGTTTTTTACGCGGCGAAATTTTTCGCCCAAGAATCGCGCGCGCGCAACCGTTTTACAGTTATGCAATCATAATGCACGTAACTAAGCTTTGACTGTCGCTGAATAATGCAGCCAGTTCCACGAATTCCGCTCGCGGCGGAGAAATATTATGTACACAGTGCGGCGTTGTGTGAGTGCGTGCACGTATGCGTGTGTGTGTATGTGTGTGCAAATAGTAACGCTGCGCGCGTCTTACAATTCGATCGTATCGCCCCGCCTTTCCCGTGGATGAAACAGCCGTAATTCCCTTCAATTGTCATTCAGTAATTACTCGGAAAGTGTGTGGAATGAAATGAAGGGCCCCGGGCGGTAACGCGATGAGCCACGCGAGAGGGAAAAAGCGTGTGAGGCTCGGAACAATATGTTTATGCTTAGCATAAAGATTATAATTCCTCAGATCTCCTACGTTACAAAGGAAAAATTAAATTGGTTCCATACACACACACACACACACACAGCCTTAATAAGATTTTCATGCGCTAGGAAACCAAGGTATATAACGTGGTTCTATTTTTATATGATTTCATTGACATTCGCGTGAACCGTCTTTACGTAAGTAACTATTAACAAATATTCAAAAATACGAGCCTTTATCGCGTGAAATTCGAATATCCAATGAATAGACGGAGACACGCGTCCATCGAATATATGTGTGCACACGTACGGTATATTTATATACAGTGTGTGCCGTTTGTACGCGTCGCGATACGTCGAGCGACTTTTAAAGGAACGCAGGAGCGAGATATCGGCTCGACGACAGGGCGACACAAATTATAGGAATCTTCGTGTATTTCCCATAATATACACTTCTTGGGATCGGGGATCGTGGCATGGAGTGTATCATTACTCGCACGTCGATTACCGGCGGTTGTCCGTATCTTTTTACGGCGATTGGGCGCGACGAGAGCGCGTCGCTCGTCGCTTTACGCACGTCAAGTATTATGGGGAAAAATCGGATGTATGTATAAATAGAAGAGATTGTTCGCCGAACCGGACGGATGTGTATTCGACGTTTCCACTAGGAAAATTTATAACCCGACTGATTGAATATAGGCGGATGCGTTCCGAGAAGTACTATGGCTGATTAGAAAGCCCGGCATGCACGCGGCAATGCATCTGCAGCCCCGCCCATCCCGCGCTCGTTCGTTCGCACCCTTTTCTATATGTATATATGAATATATATGCGTTATACAGGGTGCCCCGGGCAACGCGGCGCTAAGGTACCGTCATATAAAGGTATTTTACGAGACATAACAAGCTAGCCTCATAAAATTCTTTACTCTACAATTTTATTTTATTTTTTTTTTTTTAGTTTAGTTTATATGTCCCTTTACGCTACACTTTGATATTATTTTACTTCTATTTTGTGTAGCAATATATTTTATGTATTATATATATTATATCAAAGTATAGCACACCATGAGATATATGAACTAAAAAAAATATGAAATTATAGAGTAAAGAATTTTATGGGGCCAGAGTTTCGTCAAATATCTTTATATTTTTTATTTACTCGGATTAAAGTTTAAGATTAACTCTTATCTCTCAATTTTTGTCGCGTTTGAAATTGCACAATTAGTGCACTAATTAAAGTAATTTATCATTTAATACCCTTTTGATATCAATCTCGAAAATATAAAACGCAAAAACGCGCAGAAAAATTCGCAGAAAAATCTGAGCATTTTAAGATACGCAACGCTTCGGATACCTTGTATACGCGCGTGCATGCACAAGCGTCCCGGCTTCCGCGAGGGGTGGAAAATGATGGACCTTCCACGTCGTCCCGAGACTCTTTGAAGTCAATTTCACGGTGGATGTGGGGGAACGAGAAGTCATGGCGTTCGCGCGCGCAAAAAGTCGCGTTCTTCCCGTAGAGTGAGAAAATGACACGCAAAGCCGGTCGTTCATGCGTGAAAATAAAACGTCCTGTTTTCCTCCCGTGGGCTCTCTCGCGTATTACTTGCGAAAACTTTGAAGCCGACTATTATTTCAAAAAGAAACAAAGAGAGAGAGAGAGAGAGAGAGAGAGAAAGGAGATAGAGCTTATCTCCTCCGACGACTTTCGGTCATCGCTCTTTTAAACGGTACTTTAATCATTATTAATCCCTTCCCCCTCCTTGGCTAATGATTTTGGAAAAATAAAACAATGAAGAGAAAAAAAATTTCTTCGATCGGAGATCGAAGAGACGGTCGCCCCCGATACAGAGAGCCAATTCGACAATTCTGGGGGGGGGGAGCGGGGGAGGTCGTTGCTTTTGTCAACGTTTAACCTGCCAATTTCTATCGGCAGGGCAAAGGCTAGGAAATGCGGTTAGGTCGATCGAGCCTGCGTCTAATCGCGCACGTGCACGCGACAACGACGGCTATACCGGCGGCGGCATTTAATCGACAAGCAGCGCCGGGGGTTTGCGCGAGTCGCACGATGTAAACTAATTACCTGGCACTTTGCACACCCGAGCGCCCAACCACTCCCGTCCCCCCCCCCGATATTTGCGTTTTGATAGGAGACGCGATTGTGCGACGCAATTACGCACGCGTTTAATTACGATTGCGACGGAAAACACATAAAGATAATGTTGAACAAGATGAAAAATGTGCAAATTAGAAACTTGCACATTGCTTCCTCGTCATTTTATTTCGCTCGCAAAACTTAAGCTCCTTAAAGCAAGCAGGTTTTTTCAATTTTTGCTTTTTCTTAGAGGAAGGCGTGTACAGACATTTCTCAAAAAATTCTAAATTTTATAAAAAATGAACCCTTTCACCGACCCTCACCAAATTCAATAATTCAACCATCCTTTAATGATACTCTATTTATTTAAAAAAAATTTAATCCGGTATCTTAAAATTTGCAAAAGTTACAACGTGTACAGATATAATATTTCTCAAAAAATTCAAAATTTTATTAAAAATGAAACCTTTCACCGACCCTCACCAAATTCAATAGCAACCATCCTGTAATGATACTCTATTTATCTAAAAAAATTTAATCCGTTATCTCAAAATTTGCGAAAATTTAAAGGTTGTACAATGTACATTCCATTCATACATACATTTAAAAAAAATATTATTTTTCAACATTTTGAAACATTCTAAACACATTGGCATAGGAAACTCGAAAGAAAAATTTGTCACGAAAATAAAGCTTCCTTTATGAAGAAGCAAAAATAATTAATTTTTCCTTAAATGATCTGTATCTGGCAAACGAGTACAAGTTTAAAGATCTGTGAAAACTCACAGTTTCGAAAAAAATGCAATATAAAGAACTTTTCGCTATTAAAAAAAAAAAAAAAAATCAATTTTTTTGCCCGATTAAACATTTTATAGAATTATTATTTTATCTCAAGAATTTATTGAGAGTTAATGTGTGTATTATAAACGGGCAACCTCGGTATGCGTGTTTTCTCAAGTTAGACGAATGTCGACACGCTTGTTCTGCCGTTCATCCATCGCTCGAAAAGCGCTCGTAAATAAAACGATCAGTGCAATATTTCACAGCGTGATTATGCAACAATCGCGGTCGTATTCGCGACCATTACGCGCGGCTCGATACCCGCGCGTTATCTAAAATCGCTTTACAAGTATACAGCGTCGTTCGGCTTATCGGCGCGCGGCGGCCCCGATAAAAATTTACAGCCCTAAAATATCTAGGGAAGCGCGCGTTTTCTTTTTAGTCAGCGATTCGGCGATCGCAATTCGGAAATCGTAAAGATAGCGCGACGTCTTCGATCGTCTTCCGAGCTTTCTCGAGCGAAAACTCGACCTGAATTAGAATAAAGAGTGACAGAGCGTTTATGAAGGCAAGAATCTTTTCGCGAGTATAGAAAATCTCGTTTTACATCGCTCTATTGTTCGATAATTCAACGAGTCCACGTCAATCGTAAATCTATTCTTGTCGTCCTCTTGTAAAAGTTCCTTTTTTTTTTTTTTTTTTTTTTTTTTTTTCTTTCTTTTTTCCCTTTTTTTTTTTAGAAAATAATAGTCCATATTTTTCGCGATTAATAGGGGCCATATTTTTTCCACCGTTCAAAATGTTTTCCAATCCGTGCATTTATATATCTACTCTCATAATTTGCGGCTTTCTGTTAATAATTTTTGGAGGACAAACTTCGCGTATATCTTCTCCTTCTTATTTTTTTTTTTTCTTACCTTCTTGTTTTTACCGGATGATCACAAATGTATGTATATAAAATACATACGTACATACATGCTCGTATGAGATGTACGACGAGGTCCGCGCGAATTAGGTCAGTTTATCCCGCTAATGGGAAATATAAAGTCGTATGCACAAATACGAGCGTAAATTAAATTTAACAGCCGTCCCGGCGATACGTGTGATTTACCGTTGTGTTTGTGCTTCGCATACAGCCACGAAGTATGTAATAAAATAAACGGCTTCGCAGCAAAGTGGCCGGGGAGGGGGGGAGGGACGCACTTTACAGTTTATCCGGTGAAACCGTGCGGTTACAATAATTTACACATTTGGCCTCTTTACATTGTGTACATATGTATATACAGGAAGAAAGGAGGCGAAAATGGGCGCGACAGCATTACATCGAAATGAAGCAGCAATATTGAGGCTGCCAAACTCGAGTCCGGTTAACGCAACGCGATAATTGAACGTGCTAGTGGGTGAGACGTCTACGTCCATGGTGATTATATGTTTCAATTTTCTTGGAAACTATCTTGAATTTAAACATAACATATTTTATTAGTGATAATATATTATCACTGTAATAAAAAAATTATTAAAGAAAATAATTTATCATTTTTTTATTATATTATTTTTTAATATATTCTATTTTATTTTACTATATCGTATTTTAATATGCTATTAATATATGTTAAAATATAATATTTACTTTTATTTTTTTTTTACTTATATAAATTTCTGTTACTTATAGTTTAAATAAATCAATATTATATTAATAATTTTTTAAAGAATGACGAATATTGTACGCTACCGTTCGCTTCTTTCGTTACTTTTCTTATTAACGATCAATTGTCCGAGCGGAAAAAAGCCGCTGTCGGACGCGGTGCCCTCGTCTCCGAGTGCGCTCCCATCGCGATTGTTATTGCTCCACGAGAACAACTGTTGTAATTTCAGATAATTGGAGCGATCCCGGGGCGGCGGATCGGCCACGTCGAAACCGCTCTAGAGAGGCGAGTTATTTGTTGCCGGCGAAGTTGGCGCATAGAGCCGATCGCGCCGTGTCGAGGGCGAGCGATAATATTCGCGCGGCGAGTGTTATGAGAGAACGCTCATCCGCGTCTGTTATTCTACGAGGAAGTACGCGGACTTGTTCCTGCAACGGCCCTGCGCCCGCGTCGATTATCACTACGTAATACGCGTGTAAGCGCCCGCGATCGATTCTCACGCTCAACGGCGGCTCTGCGGAAATATTCAAATTTCTCCGCCGAATATGTGAAGTTCATCGGCGATACTTTGTCGTGCGAAGATCTCGACGAAGGTGAGAATATGGTCGGTACGTGGCCTGCATATTTTATCGTAGCCGAAAACGATACTGTTATTTAAACGATGACGAAGAGAGGAGAGAAAAAGAAAATATTTATTATCCTCTAAGATATAAAATCCATTCTCAGCAACTATGAATCAAAATGTAAAGTACAAAATGTAAAGATATATGTAAATGTAAATGTAAAGATATATAATAGAGAAAGAAAGAGAAAGAGATAGAGAGACAGTAATATCGCAAATAATAATTAAAAAGATGCAAAAAGTATATAATAGTATTTTGGAACAGTTTCTAATAAAATATTTCATATTTTTTTATAAACTATCGTTCTCGATCATTCTTTTTAAATTATTCAACATTTACAACGTTCCAGCAAGCGTTATCCGTTTCAGGAACAGGGTAGTGAGCGTGGATCATCCTATATAATTATATCGCGACGGTGATCATTATATTATTATAACGTCACAGTAGATACAGCGTTACGTTAATAATAACGATCATTATTATTACAGGGCCATTTCGAAATACGGCAGCGTCGTTCTCGCTCGCTCGCCCAATATCCCTTCCTTCCCTCGCTCGTTCGCGCGGATACATACGCCGCAGTGTCTGTTATGTCATTGTCGAGGGACCGGCGGATAACGCTGTTCATCTTGCTCGCGTATATAAACCCAAGTAAGTGCGCGCGGGTGGCGGCGGCGGCGCGTTCGCCCCGTCGTAAATCGCGAATGATTCCGCTAAATTTCCATCTCGTCGAATGCGAGAGGTAGGAGGATACTGCGGTGGGGACTACGGGGGGAGGGCTGAAGCCGGTAGGGGGTTGGCTCGTCGATGCCGGTGGATGGATAATGGGCAGGGTGAATGATAATGCTGCGTGCACACAGCGGTGCCTTCCCGCGCGCGCGATGCATTCCTTTACGGGATGTTCAATATGGAATGAGAAGGGATTTGGTCGATGGAAATTGGGCCGGGAAATCGAGCCCTTTGAATTTAGAACGGCCTGAAATTTTGAAAAATCAGATGCGCCTCGAAATTCAGTGTTCGCGCGATATAATTTCGAAGATTATATAAAATAAGGCAGGAAGAGATATTTGAAAGCTACGTGTGTGTGTGTGTGTGTTGAGGGAATATGCGATTAAAAATATTGCGGGTACGTTTCCAGTACTTGTGTGACTTCCGTTTAAAGCAATAGTTTTAATATGCTTATATAAGCCCCAAGGATCCGTAAATGATATAGAATAAAGAGAGAATCGTGGAATTAAAGAAATTATTAGGAGCGATAAGTAAAGATTATGTACGACGGTCGTGTATAATTAAATAATAATAGCAGCGTTTGAAAAACCAGCACACGCACACACACATATATATATGATATATATATATATATACGTAGCTCTCTCGCGCGCTATACGTATACTTATCTCTCTACTAAAGAAATCACGCGAAGCGTATCGACGCCGCGCGCATTTTGATTCTAGGAAGGAAGACGATTTCGCGCAGAAACACGCCCGATCATAATGCGCCGTTTGCGCGCCTCCTTGCCCTTACGCCGCGTCGGTAATTTTGATAATTCTGGGTTTCGGATAAGGGCCCGCCTGGACTCCGGCTACCAGTCTTTACTCGGTCGATTTTATTATTCTTACCTCCGGGTCGTCCTGGATGCGCATCGATGCATTGTCGGTAGCGCGGTAGTCGATCTTTGGCGATCCAATCGCTCTCTAATTCCCCGACGTCGATCCCATCGATAAACTCCCCCAGATATTTGAATATTCGAGCCGACGTATAATATCATCGGGGGTTCAAATATTTCAGAGATCTCGCAAATCTATCATATATATTTATATTTAATAAAGATAATGAAATTCTCTATCTACATTAATTATTCCAATATTTAAAATCTATTATTATGATCGGAATAATCGGAATACATAGTAGTTTTTCAAATGCAAGTTTGAAGAGAGTAACGTTAACGTTTTGGTTAGCAGAATAAGATACATAAAAAATTAAAGCTGTACAGAATTTTATTAAATTAAAAATTCATCTGAGAAATAGTCTTTGTTAAATAATCTTTTGTTATCTTCGAAATAAGTCCAATAGGCTCACGTTGCTTAAATAGAGCCTAATTTTGAGACGACATATTTCATTCATATATTCTCTTATCTATCACGATCAACATTGTTCGAGTAAGTGATTTTTCTCTTACTCGTCATCTCATCCCGCAGAGACGCGCGACATAAAGGAGATATAGGAAAGTTAGCGGTCTCGCGCATTGTAAAGGAAGTCTACCGAGCCGCGGGACACGTAGAGAAATAAACTTTTTGTAGTCATCGGTGGCGGGGACGTATAAAAGTAAGGATCTCCCGACAACGCCAGTCAACCAACCAGCCAGCCAGCCACCGTCGTCTTTAAGCTTCCTTTTCCTCGGCGGTAACTTTCACCGCGCGCATCCTCGCGCGCGATAAGACAGCGGTACGTAGCTCTCTCGCGCGCTATACGTATACTTATCTCTCTACTAAAGAAATCACGCGAAGCGTATCGACGCCGCGCGCATTTTGATTCTAGGAAGGAAGACGATTTCGCGCAGAAACACGCCCGATCATAATGCGCCGTTTGCGCGCCTCCTTGCCCTTACGCCGCGTCGGTAATTTTGATAATTCTGGGTTTCGGATAAGGGCCCGCCTGGACTCCGGCTACCAGTCTTTACTCGGTCGATTTTATTATTCTTACCTCCGGGTCGTCCTGGATGCGCATCGATGCATTGTCGGTAGCGCGGTAGTCGATCTTTGGCGATCCAATCGCTCTCTAATTCCCCGACGTCGATCCCATCGATAAACTCCCCCAGATATTTGAATATTCGAGCCGACGTATAATATCATCGGGGGTTCAAATATTTCAGAGATCTCGCAAATCTATCATATATATTTATATTTAATAAAGATAATGAAATTCTCTATCTACATTAATTATTCCAATATTTAAAATCTATTATTATGATCGGAATAATCGGAATACATAGTAGTTTTTCAAATGCAAGTTTGAAGAGAGTAACGTTAACGTTTTGGTTAGCAGAATAAGATACATAAAAAATTAAAGCTGTACAGAATTTTATTAAATTAAAAATTCATCTGAGAAATAGTCTTTGTTAAATAATCTTTTGTTATCTTCGAAATAAGTCCAATAGGCTCACGTTGCTTAAATAGAGCCTAATTTTGAGACGACATATTTCATTCATATATTCTCTTATCTATCACGATCAACATTGTTCGAGTAAGTGATTTTTCTCTTACTCGTCATCTCATCCCGCAGAGACGCGCGACATAAAGGAGATATAGGAAAGTTAGCGGTCTCGCGCATTGTAAAGGAAGTCTACCGAGCCGCGGGACACGTAGAGAAATAAACTTTTTGTAGTCATCGGTGGCGGGGACGTATAAAAGTAAGGATCTCCCGACAACGCCAGTCAACCAACCAGCCAGCCAGCCACCGTCGTCTTTAAGCTTCCTTTTCCTCGGCGGTAACTTTCACCGCGCGCATCCTCGCGCGCGATAAGACAGCGGCGACGGTGCCGAGAGAGAGAGAGAGAGCGTTATCCAAGAATGGAGATTTCGTTCGTTTACGGCGCGAGCGGCCGATAAATCCCCCGAGACATCTCCATCGCGGTCATACGGACACGACACGTGAAGACCGCAGCAGACACGGGTGGGGGAATAATAAACGAGGGGAGAGCACGCGGGAGCGAGAGGGATGTGGGAGATAGAGAAGGGAGAAAAAGGGAGGAAAGGGTGAAACGATGCAGGGGGGGTAGAGAGGGAGGGGGGGGGGGAGGACGAAGATCGAGCCGGGTGCACTTATGCAGCCCGCCTTATGCACCGTACCGGTTCCTAGCAATGGTCGAGTCGGTCACGAATACCTAATCAATAATTATTACCGCGAGACTCTCTATTTTTGCGAAGAAAGAGAGAGAGAGAAAGCCGAGGAGGCCCTCCCCCCCTTTGCCTCTCCTCCTCTCTTTTCGCCATCGCCCGTTTCCCCTACTAACGGAGAGGCCCCGGGACCCCCCGCTCTCTTTCTCTTTCTTTCCCCCGCGCCTCTCTGCTTTCGTCCCGGACTCCTTACCTTCCTCCCCCTCCCCCCCCCTCCGCCCCGACGCCGTGCCGCCATATTTGCATATTTATAAGGGAATGTAATCGCAGAGCTCGGTTTTCGCCGCTCGTCGCTCTGCTGCCGTGGAAAGAATTCTCGCAAGATGGCGGAAAGATTCGTGGTAGACATGCGATCCGATTTCCTACTCCACCCCCCCTTTACCTACCTCCCTCCCGCCCGCCAACCCTCTTCTTCTCTCTGCGTAACATATCATCAACCGCGGCCGATCTAGAAGAAACAATCGTCGGTTTGTTGCGAGATCCCGAATAGCGGTGAGATCCACGAAGAGAGAGAGGCGGATGAATAAGAATTAGGGATTTTAATGCATATATACCGGGGCGACTTATTAAACCGAGACCGGAATGGCGATCTTCCCGGAGCGACGGCGGAGAGGGGAGGATGGCACGGCGCATTAATTCGTTAACGGATCGCCGATAAAGCGTAACGCTACATTACGTTACCTCTCTCGTCATCTAGCAATACGGTTTGCGAATCGATTAAATGCGCGCGACCATTGTAACGCGCTAGAAATGTACATTTTACATCGTACAATCGTTATGCGCTGAAATCTAACAAATTGGATAATGGGTACTTTAAAATTGCTCTTGTGGCAATACCAAATGCAGAGTTAGGTTATGTTAGAAGAGCGCAACAAATAATGGCCGCGTTCAGCAGAGAAAACCGCTTAGTAGCAATCGAATGTGATTGGTTCTTACTTTTAGAACCAACGAATCAACGTCGAGTGTTGACAAGACGATAACTGAGCGCTTTCTCTGCTGAACGCAGCCTATGAGAGTTGCGCTTTTCACCAGGATTGTCCTTGCCATTGGCTGTCGCTAGTTAACGATACCGAAAACTGTCGATAGCAAGTTACTGAAACGCGCTACAGGGCAGAAAGCATCATTACCTTCACTAACCGCATATCATCACCTGCGCTTTGCTTATTGTGCTAAAGTCCTGGGCTATCTTAAGGTGGATAGTACAATTATTCTTTGTCAATCTTGTTATGAGCCATCATTATCTGCCCGTCGTAAATTATCCCCTTATTTTATCATTTCATTTCAGACGGATTACGCCACTCAATAGTTCTTTGCGAATTTTGTTCAAACTCTGTGTTAACATTACGAGCCCTGCGCGAATGTAACGATTGTACTCTAGAACATTTACAATTTATAACTATAGTAGAGGAAGCCGGAGAAGATATTAACAATTACGAGGATCCAATAATAATAACTGTTAGCGGTGAACAAATAGATTTTCCTTAAAATGTGCATAACTAAACCCCCTAAACGTAAAATACACCCTTTGTTAAAACATTTTCAAAATTTATATGACATAAAATGTGTACGGATAATATGTTACCAGAACAAAGAAGCCAATGATAAAATTTGTATATCTTGTTATGCACCTAGAGAATCAGAAATTTATGAATTAGCAACAAGCCATGGATTTTTAAACGGAAATCCGAATCCTCGTAAATGTCCGAATTGTGGAAACAAAATAGTATACATACGTTCAATTTTGCGATGCGATAGATGTTTTAGCTCATACATTCAATTCATGAATAACTATAGAGAACATTATTCTAATGATATCGCATTTGTAATGTTTGACGTTACTACTCAAGAGATTATTAGTCTTTCCATTTATGAAGATGAACCACAGCTTGAATCGCCCACAGAATTAGAATCTTAACACTTTAATATCTCAATACTTTCAGTAGTTTCACTAGTTATATTTCTTTTAATATTTTAGCTTTACTTGTTATATAATTCACAAACTCATATAATTATTAGTATTACTTTCAGATAATAAAATTGAGATGAGTTATCTAATCATTTATATATGAAAGAGATTGTAGATTCTAAGTGCATACTTACGTTACTTTTAATAATTTGTAGGTATTCCTCTTGTTAAAACTCCAGTCAGTAATATAAGAAATACGATTGAGATAT
>NW_021850752.1:669634-670541 GCF_003651465.1 Formica exsecta
GATTAAAATTTGACCAATCAGGACAAAGAAATTTTAGTCCCTTTTGTTCTGATTAGTCAAATTTCAATCTTTAATCTTCAATCTTCAATTATCAATGCGTAGTCTGATACGGGCTTAACACACAATGGTCGCGTTCAGCAGAGAAAACCGCTTAGTAGCAATCGAATGTGATTGGTTCTTACTTTTAGAACCAACGAATCAACGTCGAGTGTTGACAAGACGATAACTGAGCGCTTTCTCTGCTGAACGCGGCCAATATGAAACACAATACGAACCTAACAAGACAATGTATCATGAATCTCCCTCAAAATTACTTCGATGTTTACTCCAAGTTCGATTAAACGCTGATATTTATATAATATAATAGGATTACTAGAATTTATTAACTATTTATAATACTAGAATTTAATAATGTAATAGGATTTCTAGAATTTACTAGAAATGCAACACGTAATAGTCAATGTCCAAAATATCTATTTTAATTAGAGAGCAATAGTCGGGTATTTATTTTGAGTCTGTGATTATCCTTAAACACAGTGGAAATTAGCAAAGATAATTAAAATAACAACCGAGACAAACTTGACCCTGCTGTGACACTGCATTATATCAATGTCTGATTGGAATAAGTTTAATTAAGAATGCGATATGAATTTATTCAATCTCAAACAACAAAGTATATTTCATTATTCGACGACCTTTGGATTTACGTCACGCCGCATTATCAGGTCACTTTGCCTTGCGTTTTGAATCTTATCCGGCTGAATAATTTTCAATAAAAAAAAAAAAAAAATTGCAATATGCAAAGTGAAACTTATGAATGAGACATTGATGTCACACAATCATGCGTTAAAATTGCGGGTTTCTTCCACTTCTTCCACTTCCACCCATAGTATATCTGTGTATTTTC
>NW_021850752.1:689943-702289 GCF_003651465.1 Formica exsecta
CGGCTTAATAATTTTCAATAAAAAAAAAAAAAAAAATTGCAATATGCAAAGTGAAACTTATGAATGAGACATTGATGTCACACAATCATGCGTTAAAATTGCGGGTTTCTTCCACTGTGCGTATCTCCACCCATAGTATATCTGTGTATTTTCTGAGAATATATTTATATGTATAATCAATCAAGATTAACAACTAAATAATGTTTCGTATTTAAAAAAAACGCTAACAAAATATAAAAATTATTCCCCCCCCCCTTTGCCTTTTATATTATAACTTATATTTTTATATAAATAAAATTAATGGAGAATAAGGTGATCAATAAGCTAAGAGCTAACATTTGAATATGTTGGATGGGGAGTTTCAATTTATCGGACAAGATTACAATTTCGGTCATACTGCGAGAGGAATGTGTAACGAGGGCGAGCGCAAACGCGACCCGTGCCTTCGATATTAATTTATTAATACCCGTGCGACCGAGGATCACGCTAATACGTTATATTATTCAATAATTCGGCGTTAGGGCGTAGATTGAAGTTCGGTTAATACGAATGCTGTCCATGCTATATATCGGAGGACATGATTAAAACGTCGGTCGCGCACAGAGATTAGAACGAGTGCCCGAGTGCTTTGATCGTGGACCTCCGTTATCAAATTATTACACTAGTTACCGATACCAACGCATATTATTATCGATTAATTTATCTATAATAAATCATATCTTTCGCATCCTCAAGTATCATCGCGTTTATTAATGAGTCACCCGTTTTATATCATGTTATTCTCGTCTCTCTCTTCGCGAAAAAATATTTTAATTGATACATAAATATTTTGATTTTTTTTTATTCGGTTGCTTGAAGTATAGAGTATGAACAAATTTAAATGGTTAAATATCTTATAAAAAGAGAAGATGTATCTCTTCTTCAAAATACGACTGTGACGATAATTGCAGTTTTCTTCAAAAGAGAATGATTTATCCAACAATATTTCTTAACCAATTTTTCACTAATGTATTTCCCTTCTAGTAAAATTATATCGATGGCCAAATGTATTGGTAGCAGCCATCCGAGAACAATCTAACTTGCGTCAAGAGGCGCGGGCGATTAGCGAGCCCTTCAGTGTCGAGGACTCGACAGGCGACGGGGTCTCGAGGTTTAACGAGAGTTATCCCGCTGACAGTAGTATCGAATCCTTCGACGAGGAGGATCCTTACTTACGCCGGCGTCATTAGCGCATTCTTTTCCCTCCGATATCGACTCGATAAACTTCCCTGTCAGTCAGTCAGTCAATCGGTCGTTGGTTGGTTGGTTACTTGCTTGCTCGCATGTTGCTTCACTCGGTCGGTTGGATTCGTTTCCTTCGTCATGCCATCGTCCGTCGTGGCACTTTCCATCTCTCCATACGTGTGTCGCAATCGATCGCCGGCATCGATCGACCGGCTTCTGTGCATTCGCATCGTGCGATGTGTAAACAGAGAGAAAAGAGAACGAGGAGGCGCGTTGCTTCTGTCTATGTATGCGAGCTGATGCGATAATGGTGTCTGATGCAGGCTACAATGACACTCGAAGGGAGGCCAAAAGGAGATTGAGCGGGAACGCTTATACTCGAGTAGAATAGGAAAAATCGTTTGCGTACTTGCGATATTTTACATTTAATCATATAAATATATCTGTTAAAAGTTGTCTTAAAATTCTAAGTAATTCTATCCTTCATTCTTTGAGCTTCTTTTAGTTTTGTTTGACCTATCGTCAATACGCTATTATCCCATGATCATCAAACGTGTATTTTTAAGCGAGAGTGATGATAAATAAAAACAGAGTCTGTAAAGAAAAAGTACTGAAAGTAAAGAATGGAAGACATCAGCTGAAAAAAGAATTCAGAAGCGTGAAAGGGTATGCCTATCGAAGTGGCATATTATTGTAATTTAGCGTTACACGCTCATCTCTCAATCCATAGTTCTCGTTCCTCTCTTCTACCACATTTCCATCGTCTTTATACGATCGCGCGTGCACGTTTCTAAACCGACTAAATCGTTGAACCGATTTGGTGGTGAACCGGCCCGATAAGTGGTCGCGATAAAGTGGTAGTTCTCTCTCTCTCTCTTTCTCTCGCTCTCTGATTCTCTCCTCCTCTCGCCGCTCTTCAAAGGAAGGCAATTCGCCAATGGGACAGTGGATTTCACCGGGTGCTGCAACAGCTCTCGCGAATAAGCTACCGTACGAAAGCAGCGAGTCACGATCGGCTTGTTACCGCGGTTTCCTCTCCCGTCTCCTCTTCCTTCTTCACCAATCCTCCCTCGATATATCGCGGATCATGAAATCACGAGGATCATCTACCACTGAGAGCCTCCGTCTATCGTTCTCTCTCCCGCTTCTCTCCCCCCTCGCAATTGCCGTCGCCGCCGCCGCCACCGCCGCCATCGCGCCATTTGGGCCGATCATACTGCTTAGCAAGTGCATTCGGCATAATGCATAATTCTATGGCCCGCGGTCTATGCCTCGATGCCGCTGCATTGCTATCGGTTACCGATCATCCGCGCAATGATGCCGGTGATTCGCGATCTCGGCCGGGGGGAGGGAGGCTGGACGGGAGACTGTCTTCTTCTTCTTCGTGAGAGCATCTAACGTAAGAGCGCGCTCTCTCCCTTCTCGTATTTATCGTATACGGAGTACCACGTACGAATTATCCGATCGATCCTCCTCCACTGAGGGAAATCGTGAGAGAGATCGTTTCGAATATTCCGCGAGAGAAAAGTTCGACCACGATCGATCGCTCGTAGCTTTGCGCGATCTCTCCCCCTCGTGTCACGCTCACGGCTCCCCTCTCTCCCACCCCTCGCAAAAGACTTTTTCTTCCTCCGCCGATGTAGACGATGAGTTGAGTTCGCGCGAGTTAGGCTCGGGGTCGAGGAACGCTAGGTTGAGAGTACTTTCAACGGATGATTATGCGAAAAAAAGCTCCTCTGTACACTTTCTCCAAGATGGTATGGAAATATTTCGTATCTTCTTATGTACGGCTGTGTGAATTATTATAAGTATATAAATTGCGCGTATATAAAAATACTTTCTTTCAACCCATTGAGATCTCAACAAGAAAAACAAATTCTCTCTCTTTTAATGTTTTTTTTTTTATTTATAACAACTAAAACATTACATGTCCCCAAGTGATCGAAAGCGAAGTATGAAACACACACATAAAACTTTTGTACTTATATTTAATATTTATATAATCACTGCACGATATTTAAATGGGACGCCACAAAAGTATTCCGAAGATACTATGATACTTAGGACACCAGTAATTATAACTCGGATTTATCATAAATGTGTCAAGCGGAATTTTATTACGAAATAATAATAATATTATAGCGAGTACAGATACTCCAGGAAAATTTGGCCAATCTTAGGAGCAACTGTTCCAAAGCTTTTAGATCCTATTACATCAAGTCCTACAAGTTGTTCAGCACGTATGTCGCGCGCGTGCCACGAAATTCACGGTTATCCTTCTAACAACGTGCCCAATCGAATTTCGGCAGATCCGAGAACGTCGAATTGCGGGGCAACAGGCACCCCGGGTAGCCAATTCGTACCTCCGGAAATGCGATTTCGTTTGACGGGGGGCTGCCTCGTTACCTCCCGTCGTAATCTAACCTGCAATTCGCAGTAGGCACTGATTTTTACTCGGCAGGAGGTCGGCGCAATCGGCATTCAAAACGTCAACGAGCCTTGGGGACAAAGTGTCCCGAAAATTATACTTCGGAAATCAACTTATACTTCATCCAAATCACGAATCAACAGAACGCCGTTATTTCATACGGTCACTTTATACGTCACATCAATATTTTATAATATAACAATGCTAATGATAGAGAAAGACTCCTGATAAAATATAACAAAAAAGTTTTTTGCATCAGTTTATTGTAAATACTGATTTATAAGTATTTCATTAAAAACAGAATTAAAAAATTAATTTTATAACAAGCGTTTTAAAAATATTTAAATAAGTTACCCTGTATTTATTATTCTTTAAAAATCTCTATTAGCCATTCTAATCTGAAAGCAAAAATTATGAATAAATAAGAAAAAATAAGAAAAAATAAAAATCTTTAAATAATAATAAATAATAAAAATCTCTATTATTTTATTCTGAAATAGAAAGAATAAGAAACATAGAAAAAATAATCGAGACAGTACAAATCTAGATAAATATTAGTCGACAAAGTGCCGAAGGGAGTTTCCAGTCACGTCGAGAGACGCGTCGCCATCGCTGGGACTCAGGGGTAAAACTCGACGGGTGGTGGCATCGGGGGTGGTCGTCAGGGCTCCAGGGATAGAGGGCGATTACTCGGTTAAGAGAGCGATTACAATATCTATCCCCGATCTAGTTGACCAATAGGAAATTTAGAAAAACCCGCCCGCGGGGCGTTCGAGTGGCGCATCTGTCAGACGAGTCAGCGAGTTTTCTATCTAGTAGGGGAGGGAAAGGGAACATTCGGAATCAGGAGCAACCCCTCTCATCCCCGACACGTAGATTCGCTATACCATGTATCTAGGATAAATTCGATATACCGCGGAGAAAGTTGTCGCGGTTTCGTGGCTCGGTCGGCTCGACTGCGCTCAACGAGCTCGAGAAATGCGTAATCGCTCGTAAACCGACATCGTGAACCTTCTCGATGGACCAATCGAGCCGTGAGAATCGGATACGATGTTGTTCTAATAATCCGAGGGCTCTTTGCCTCGAGTCGAGCACGTTTCGATGAGGTGGAACGCCGTCGCTTGGAGCAACTGTATGACGCTTTTATGCGAAAGCTGTTTATTCGTGATATAAATTACGTCATTTGTTACAAAATATAAAGATCGTATAAAATTCAAATTCAGAGATGCTTTGGCAAATGTAAAATCGAGTTCTCTTACAAAATTTGAAAATGATTATATTTGTTCAACATTAAAAAAAGGAAAGAGCGAATTAAATTTTAAAGAGATGCAAGATGTTACAAAGAGAGCGATAGTTCTTTAACTTTAATTTAAAGTAGAGATTGTATTTTAATAAAATTTAAATCACACAATTAGCATTTCTACAGAATATTCCTGAGAAACACAGAAGGTATTACAATTATTATTCTAACTTTAGGATCAATAATCACAAAGCGCTATAGATATCACGTAGCAATATTCTTTCTGCCATTCCTATAGACATAATATTACAGCATAACTACGTCTGGAAAGCACCTCTTTTTGCTTCTCTCGAGGATCTCCCTACGCCAATGAAAAACGCGTCCTCGCTTTTTATGTAAATCAAATAATAATCGTCTTCGCGACGGAAAGCTAGAAGTGTGTTAACGCCCAGTGTTATGCAAAGGACTAGAGTTCCTGTTACTATTTACATACAATCGAATCTATCGCGCATACATTTACATACTGCGTAAATGGGTCGTCTCCGAGCAAGGCTAATGAATATATTATATAAAATATTGTCGAACAAAAATATATGCACAGTTTATATGTTATATGTTTCCGATCACTTTTCCAACTGTCCGAAATGTAAGAAATCCTTTTCCTCAAAACCCATCGATACTCCTCGAAGAATCGTCCGCTCGATCGGTCTTTGATCTCATCCGTAAGCCGCCGCTGATTTTTCCCGCGAGATTACTCGTCTGTGAAACGTCTTCACGTACTCTCGCGAATTTCACAATCTGATCATCGACGAGCTATTTCGCCAATCTTTTTCAGTATTACATATATTGACATCGTATTTAGATGTAATATTTCATGTATAGTGCATTTTAAATTCTATCTTTCTCTGCGATATCAAAATTTCTATTTAATTAAATTTTTATATAAACTAATAATAATCTATTGTTAGTTCTGTGTGCGCGAATTTGCATTAAATATCTCGATTTATTTCGACCTAAAAAAACTCTCCTCAACCTAAATATTTTTGAAGGTAATGTAATTTACGAGATTTTCAAGCTTGAATTGTTAATATAAAATATTTCAATATGAGTGTGTTATATTTATTGTGTTTTTAAATTTTAAATTTAATACAGGAAACAAAAATTGACTGCGAGTTCGACGAATCTATTATTAAAGGGGCAGACAGCGAACTTAGGACAACCCGTATAATTGCCGCTATCTATCAAGAGCGCAACCTGGTAATTTTAAGTAATGTCGCAAGTTAATACGAGTGTTTTGTGCCGTATGAGCGTTTCTTATATCGTCGTACAAGCAACGTAGTAATCTCAATAAATTTCAATAATTTTAATTAGCATTCTCAAATAACTGTTATTGTCTGCATATGCTACTATTACACGATCTTATACCATGATGTACATTCATATCGTAATATTATACCGGTTTATTGCAGGATTATAATTACAATAATATCGCGTATCTATAGAGCAACGTCACAATCGCGTTCTCATTCCTTCGCTCGTATACGTCTGGAAATATCATTTCCTCAAATTAAGAGAAATATAACATCTTTAAATCACTATATTATATAGTTCTCTTTTTCAAGAATCCAATGTTCCTAAAAAATAATCGATTATTATTTTATCGACCATTATTTTAAAGAGATATATAGTTATATATATGTGTGCGTCCTTAGTTCTCTGAAAAAAATTTACTCTAAATTATGGATTGTGATTTATTCCAGTAAATTAGACGGGTTGGGGATCACAATTGTCTACAAAAAAAAAAAAAAAAAAAAAATTTCCTTATTTCAGAGAATCTCAATAATTTATAAGCTCTCAATATTATGGTGATTAGTAGGAAATTCGAGTTTGACATTACGTATGCAACTTGTGCAAAGATACATACATTATACATAGTGTAATCGATGACCTTTATCGCGCTGCGCAATGCGATTGTGACAGTTTACTTCATCGTGGCCGTGTCGGGAATTTATAAAATCGTCGTTAATGCATTATAGCCCCCTTCCCTACAAGCTATTGAACTACAAGCGGGGGATGTGACTGCGGTATAAACGCCATTTCGGGCGAACGCAGCGAAAGGGTGGGAGGGAGAGTCACGGATAGAGGACGTTTTTAGCTGAGTTAGTATATTCGGTCGCTTATGTAATCAATATACGAGGGTGAGAACGAAGAAAAAAAAAAAAAAAATTGCACTGTCATCGTCCTCGATTTATTTTTCAGATCCATCAATATATCTTTCGATCGATGAGGATCAACAAGCGGAAATGTCGAGCAATCTAGGGGAATGGATATTCAGTGGATTTGTTTTCGATTGGCTTTTCCGCGCGAGGCATTGCTGACGGCACGAGCGAGAGGAAACGGGAAAGGAAGAGAAAAAGAGAGAGAGAGAGAGAGAGGAAGAGCGACGAGGGGATAGAAGGCAGAGAGGGGTTGGCATAAATATTAATATAATAGCACTGATTGCGCTAGATCGCGGGGGTGCGAGAGCGTACGACACGTTGCAAATAACACGCGGCGGGGAGGTGAGGCGAGGAGGGTGGCACAACGAGAGAGGACGCGAAAAGAGAGAGAGAAAGGAGAAAACGCGAGTTGGTTATGTCGGTAGCATAGTGACATATCCGAGAGCAACAACGTGATGACGCGAGAGCGCGAGCAAAGGGGTGGCAAAAGGGGGTGGAGGGTCGGCAAAAGGGACGGAGTGCGATGAGCAGAGAGAGAGAGAGAGAAATACTGAGAGAAAAAGAGAGAGAATGCGAGAAACCAGGAGGGAGATAAATAGACAGATAGATGGATGGAGAGAGAGAGAGAGAGACAGAGAGGCACCGACGATGGGAAACGGGAGGTGGAAAGAGAGGGAAAACTGTTCCGCGTCCGCGGGTGTCGGGGCTTTTCCGGGAGCGGGGACACGGCACCACGGGCATTAAATATACACGCTGATTTGTCGTCCGCGGATTGTCACCTCTGATAGCTTTCATTTTGTTGTATATCGGTGCTCGCGTGAACGCCCGCGCTCTCGCGTCCCGCCGCGCTTTTCGACGTAATTCGGCCCGCTTGATTGACTTTTGAGCTGGCCTTTATGACGATATCCGTGCCTGCCCCCTCCTCCCCCCTCCCTTGTCGGTCTCTGCCCCGCTATCCCGGACTAGGTTCGGATGATCGGTTGGCCCCTTCGTCAACCAACGAATCCGGGCGCCCAGGGCGCGACACCACAGGGCAAACTGACAATACAGGTGAGCGTGTCAAAATGATCGCGCGTGAGTACGCGAACCGGCGCGATGATATTTCCCTCCTCTATCCACCTGGCTTTTTCGGTAAAATTTATACTCCAACTCTAACGTCAATCAGTGTAAATCCGTATTATCCGGAAAATACAATTAGCGGCAAATAATGACGGTGTAAACTATCGCGTTCGGGATACACTTCAATTTTATCGTTGATAGAAAACAGATATAAATTTAATTTTTTTATAATCGTCAATTTTATACTTTTAATTATATGGAATATTATAGTTGTAGTTATGTAATCGATCTTTCTTCAAGGATGCCTTTTTGATTTCCGAGATTGATTATTCTGAAAACGGAAATTCCAGATGGCACGCAGTTGCGACGACTTGGGTACTTACATATGAGATTCGTAAATCAACGTAAACACGATGCAGCTCGATGCAAATTATTACAACAGGTACAAACGAGTATTTGTTGTCATTTGCAATTCATTTACGTGCGGCCGAGTTCCTTTTCTTCTTTTTCCCCACCTTTTCCCTTTTTTTCATTTCATTTCACGAACGATAAACTCGTTCCGGATTAAATCGC
This sequence comes from Formica exsecta, assembly GCF_003651465.1. NCBI lineage: Eukaryota > Metazoa > Arthropoda > Insecta > Hymenoptera > Formicidae > Formica > Formica exsecta. The sequence continues at coordinate 698,687 of NW_021850752.1, forward strand.
ACGGTTCTTATCGGCCTCGCGCGCGAGCCTCCATTCGTTTCCTCAGTTATCCTTATCGCAACCTGTTTCCACGAGCCGCGTCGCGGTATATTTTATCAACAGCGTCGGTACTCACAATGATTTTGAATAATACACGGCGACCCTCCCCGCATTTGTTGAATGTCCGAAGAATTCCGCTCGTATTGTCCGTCGCCGGAAACATGGCGAGTTTGTTTCCCCGCGTTTGTCTTCGTACAAGAGCAACGAGTCGCACCGTCGAAGAAATAAATATCCTTAATTCCTCGAAAATCATAAAAGCGCTTTTTAAAGCCTTCCACGGATTTGCTGATAGGTTTCATCTGTACTTTTTATCGGCAGAAATAATTATTCAACGTCGCTATAATTAAGGCATCGGAATCAGCTGACGGTAGTTTTGAAAATTTTATTCAAATTTCAAAATACTCTGCTGTATACAGAGTGTTCTCTTCGTATCGTTTCAATTAATCATCCATAGACACTCTGTATACGATTGTTATGTATATTTTATTGTACGTCGATTTTTTTCACGCTTGCACGAATAAAAAAAAAAAAATATCATCGCTCTCAATTAAATCGCTCGTTGGTCGACTATAATTTTGGAAACTTTGTGTTAGAGTTTTCTGATAGATATGATTATTGTATACGTTTCAGCGTGACACGTGAACTTCTCCGCGCTTTTACGGGAATGAGAGAATCATCGACCCTAATGAAATTAACCCTTAAATCTATCGATCGGCTATAATTTTGGAAACTTTGCTTTCATCAAAATTGAAACTTGATAGATATGTGACAATTATATATTACGACGTGACACATCGGATTCTCTTCCATGCTTTTACATTGAATAAGAAAATCGCGTCTAATTAAATCGTCCGTGAATCGACTAATTTTGGAGTCTATTATTGGCATTTTTTTTTCTCTCCGATAGATACGACGTTATATTATTTATACATGAGATCTTTTTACGGATAAGATGGAAAGAAAGACATCATTTTCTAATCATCGTTCCATATACGGAATGGCAGTTGCAAAGGCAAAAATTGTTATATGTGTGATTGGCAAAAAACTGGACGCCAGATGGATAAGATGAACGACTGATGAATAATGCGACTGGACGCTGATGAATAACACGAGGGACCGACATGACGGCATTACGGCAAATCTACCCTTTCTTCCTTCTTCACGCATTTCAGCCGAGACTGCGGCATTAACCCTCTTGTCGAGCACAATGGTCACTATAACTGCCATCATCGCAAAAGTAATGAAACGCGTTCGTCTCGACCCGATATGGAAGATAGTAAAGTAATTTCTTGAGATAGCAAAAAAAAAAAAATGTGCGAAGCAATTCATTTATTTGATTGTCAAATTATTCAACAGTCAACAAAAGCGCGAAAGAATATTTTTATATGCGTATATACCTAATTCACTTTTGATAAAAATCTTATCCAGGGTGTTTAAAAAATTCCCTGAAAATTCCCTGATCTTTCAAGTATCTTTATTCAAAATTCCAGATAAAGAAAATATTTTAATGATTTTTTAGCGCAATTTTCTAAAATAAGTTTTTTTATTGTACGTGATTTCCAATGCTTTTCATTTATACAAAGAAAAGATACAAAACCCCTTAAGTTTTAAGTGCTAGATTTACAAATGCACTGAAAAAAAAAACTGAATATTTATAATATTTTCATTTTTTATCACTAAATAAAAATTAAAATAAAAAATATGTACATAGTTATTTTATATGTATATATTTATAATATATTTTAAACATATAATTCACACAACTTGGCTTATTGCCTATAGTATAAAAGCAAAATTATCAAAGAGAGAATTTAAAGAAAAATTTCCTGAATCCCAATAAAATTTCACGAGAATTTCCTGATTTTTCCAGGTACAAAAAAATTCCCTAAGAATTCCAGGTTTTCCATATTTTTCCAAGAAATCAAATTTCGATACAATTTCTTCTCTGAAACATCGTTAATTACAAAGAAATCAAGGCCTAACCGATACTGCGTAAATTTAATTTTCGTGCGAATCGAGCATTGTTCCGGGAGATTTGCACTTGTACGGCCTGAACGACAGAGCGAAACTCTTATCGCGGCGTGCGTGTTGCGTCTATGCGAATTACGCGGCGAGTCGCTTTACGTCGCGACGAGGAACGACCAGAAGTAGACGGCACGCGAACACCACCACGGCGCGCGCGATAAGCGATTTATTGTTTTGTCATTCTATGCTCCAGATAGCCTGGAATGCGAACTTCATTACTTCTCTCGCGCTGTTCTCGCGCGCATGTTGCCCCGATACGATATACAAATCGCCCTGACCCCTCGGGGCGATCCGTGCTAATAATTCGCGACAACTCGTTCGCAGCTAATCGTCGACCTAATCACCGATGCTGTATATTTTGCGCGAGGGATCAACTGATTATTTCAGACGGAAATCTCAAGACGATTTCGTATCAAGTAATGCAACGTAACTTACATATTAATAGTGCAATCTTAGATCAATTTTAAATGTGATAAAAATTTTTCTTTGTTCCGATATGTAATGATAGATTATATTAATTGATAATAAAATTAATTAGACTTTTTATATGGTTTTTCTCATTAGAAAAATTATTATAAAAAATATCTTAGATTGATTAAAAAATTTGTATATACGAGTAAGTTGATTTTTGATAAATACCTCTCTCCCCTCTCAGAATAGATCAATTTTAAATGATGTAAAAATTTTTCTTTGTTCCGATATGTAATGATATAATTATATTAATTAATAAAATAAAATTAATTAGACTTTTTAATTAGACTTTTTCTTATTAGAAAAATTATTATGAAAAATATCTTAGATCGATTAAAAAATCTGTATATACGAGTAAGTCGATTTTTGATAAATACCCCCCTCCCCTCCCAGAGTAGATCAATTTTAAATTTTCATTACTTTGATACAAATTTATTTTTGCTTTCATTTTTCATATTTCTTTCGTATTTCCCTTGACGTTTAGCAGGATAAATGGAACTGATTTATAAAGAAGCGGAAGTAAGCCTAGTTCTTAACTCGAAAAACACATTTCGCAGCCCTATTCAACGACCTCTGATAACTCTATTCCGTAGGTTAACTCGCGTAAAACAGATAGGGCGAAGTGGCACGAGCCCGGCGACGAGCATCGACGGCGACAATCGACGGAAACGACGGGCGCGAAGGGTGTCGCCTCCCCATCTCCCCCCCCCCCCCCCCCCCCCCCCCCCCCCCTCCTCCCGGGACTTTGCTTTACAATGTAGCATGTACTTTGTAAGTTTGGGTCCCCTATTCGCTATATTTACCAAAGTTGCTGCTAACGGTTAATTTTCTGAAAATTTATTGATTTATGTCTGTATTATAAAATAAAATAATTATATTGTGTCTTATAAGACAATATAATGAAAGCAAATAATAAAGACAAAGTTATACATTTTTAATATATACTACCTTGTTTTTTTAATTATTTTCAGAAAATTAACAGTTAGCAGGAAATTTTATTATAATTTTATTATAATTAACATTAAAAATGGCTAATACTAAATAGAGAGAGGGAGAGGGAGAGGGAGA
>NW_021850752.1:702497-714694 GCF_003651465.1 Formica exsecta
CCCCAGACTCGCCATCTCGCGCTGGGTCTTACGTTCGCCTATCGCCCCGATAGCGGACGCGATACCGTTGCCGGTTATTGGAAATAGCCCGGTCGGTCGGTCGATCTACTACCCCCTCCCCCCCCCCGTCGTTGAAATACACACAAGTCTAGCGCGCGAGCCTACGTCATACCTTGGCGTGTGTACATTATTCATGGCCATCGGTGAAAAGGGCGCCAGCCGTATTACGTATGCCGCGGGTTATTATGCCCACTAAATGTTTAATGTGTTTGCCTTCCTTCGCCGGCCACGGACGTGGCTTTATGTTTTAGTAAGTAAATTACTGTTTTTTTTTTATTAGTCCTCCTACCGTTTATGTTGGTTCAATCGATTCACGGCTCTCCCTCCCCCCTTTCTCTCGGCCCCCCTTCCCCCTTTTTGATCATCTCTCTCTCTTTTCTCTAGTGTTCATGCCTGTATAAATATATACATACATATATGTATGTATATATATATGTATATTTATGTGTATATGTATATGTGTGTGTGTGTGTGTGGGTGTGTGTGTGTGTGTATTCGTCGCGTCTGTGTGGTTCTCTCTCCGGCCGACTGTGGTGAATTTTTGTACCGCCGCCGCTCTCTCGGCGAATATTTAATCGCTCTGTCTTATTCATTTTTAGTGCGTCGTACACGGGCGCCCTCCCGTCTCCCCTCCCACCCACCTCCTCTCCTCGTCCCCGAAATAAGGGCGACCGCGCACAATGGCGCGCAATGAATTTCAAAGTTCGGCCTTCCTTTCACCGGGGCCCCGCACAATGTCGGAAGGAAATAACGACGAATCGCGTAATTGTTTTGCAAGTGCCGTCCCCCCCGTTTCGCCCGCGTCGGGCGAAAAATTTCCGCGGCTCGCCGTCCGCGAGATACGCTCCCGAATAAGTCGTAACGACAAGTCTCCCGCGCGGAGGAGAAAGAAGAGGGGGTGTCGCGAGAGGAACGAAACGACGAAAGGGAAGGGGGCAGGGGGGCGTAAAGTTTCTCTCGTCGACGCCGGAAGTTCGGGTGGGTGGTAGGGGGAGGTCGTTAAAACCGCGATCGCAAAAACGCGCAACGCCGAAACGGCGAAGCTCGGCGGAAAGTTTGGAATTTACTGCCCCGACATATTGGCTACGAAAGCACACGAAATTAAGGCTAGTAAAACACTCGGCTGACACGTGCCCAACCCCCGGCACACGTCCCCCCCCCCCTCATCTATCTATCTATCTAACTAACCTAACCTAACCTAACCTACCCCGATCGCTGCCTCTTTCGCTCGCGTTGTATCTCGCGAGCGAAATATTCGACGGTCGGTTCCGGACCGTCTTTCGGCGTCGGGGAAAATTTGCGTGAAATATTTCGCGACGTCGACGATGGTGGGAAAAGTCCGCGGCTGTTTCCGCTAATTCGTCTGAAAGGGCGCCAAAAATGTTTGCCCGGATCTCGATACACACAAGTCGCGCTCGTTTCGCGATGAAATAACGCGACACGGTATAAATGCGATTTAATTTTTCACACGGACGTGTCGCGGCTTTTTATTTTTCGTCCTCCGCCGAGGATCGGCGTCCTTTATTCGCGATGTATGTATGAACTCAGTTCGTCGCGCGGTCGACGAACGTTCAATATCCTTGTTTGTATTTTATTAATTTAACGCGATATTTTTTATAACATCACCGGAAACGACCGGTGCATCTTTAACAATGAATCGCATTTTGCGTATAAATTTGATTTACTTTGAACACGTTTGAAAATGTCATATCTCTTTCGCGGCTGGCATAATGTAATCATTATTTCGTAACTTTGCAAAATATATTATTCATTGTACAAAAATTAAATAAATTTTATATTAAGTTTCTTAAAATTTGTTTTTGCAAATTTTAAGCAATTGTTCTTACAAATTCAAAAACTTCTTTTCTTACAACAATACTTATATTTGATTTTATAATACGTATAAATAATAAAAATTGGAATTATATAAAAGTATTAATAATGGTATTGTTAATAAATTGAATGATACTGGGATGTATTTGCTTCGATGAATGCTTCTATTTTTAGATCTAAAAGTTAAAGACTAGTTTAGTATGAAACTGATGGCGACATCTTTCAGCTACAACGCGAGCTGCATTTCTGATTCTCCAATGTTGCGCGGTAATGCAGACGATCCACCAAATTATTACGTTATCAATTTATTATTTTTTAAATCCATAATTTTTTTACTGATATAAAAAATGCGAGTGATGTCATGTTCAAACGTATAAAATGATTAATTACATATATAAATGAACATGAAATATATATGCAGTGAATGTACAATTAATATGGGAGAACAAGATCAGTGAATCAAATTAAAAAACGATGTAAACAATATATTGAAAAGGTAAAGATAAACAAAACATTGGGCTTACCAAAACGATGAATGAAAAAGAAGTGTGAGAGATGCGGAAATGTGCGAGGAGACGTGTGTGCGTCTGTAACAACGGAAAAAAAATGTTTGTAAATAAAAATGTAAGGAAATTCGAGGATGTTTCAATCGAGTAATCAACAACGACTTATTAATTATTAGATGCAATTTATTTACATTATAATTATTATACATATTATTAAATATGTAATAATTATTTATAATTATTACATATTTAAATATCACACATATTATACACTTGAACATCGTCATAAAAAATAAAAAGGAAAATTTGCTGTGAATAAAAAATCGTATTTTCGCAATTTTATGCAAAAATACGATTTTTTATTTTTTATTATAGAGTCACACATTTTTAAAATCACATTTTCCTTAAAGATGAATCTTGGAAAAGAGACGACAAATTTTTAAAATAAATTTGATTGCAAATGAAAAAATTAATACAACATACTATCGAATACTATCAATAAAAAAATAAAACTTATATTTTCATATTTGTATCTCGAAATTTAAGTTTCTCAAGACTCTCTCTCTCTCTCTCTTTCATCACGTAAAAGAAACGAGACGTCTCTATATATGTATGTATCAAAATTAGAAAATAAATTACAATTTTTTCTGCAAAGAAATATATTTTACATTAAAAGAATAATTCATATCTGCCCAATCTATTCAATCTAATTATTTAACAATTGCTTTCGAAATATAATCGATAATAATTTAAGAATATTTATAAATTATATATAATGGAGAATTATATATGGACCAGCTGATTCTTTTAGGTTATTAAGAGAAGTGCAGAAATATTTGCAAGAAAAAGATCACGAATGCCAAAGTATTTTCAAATTCGAAACGATCCGAAGAAACCGGCGTCCGGTCCCTTTTGCGCGAAAACAGATCCGGCGTAACGGGAACTAGATGCGGCCCTGCTGCTGGGGCGACCGATCCTCTCGAGACCGTCGCGTCGCGGCGCGGCCTGCGTCGCGGCGGCGCGGCGTGACGTTTCGTCGTCGCGCACGCACACGTACAATCGCTCTCTCATTCATCTATCTTCACGCGCCACACACACACACACACACATACAACACACACACGCACACCGCGACGCAACCACTTGTGGATTTCCCGGTCGCGTCGCGACGCGTCGGCGGACCGCGCGGCTTTTCCCGACGCCGGCGTCCCGGTCGGCGGTCCCGCATGCGTCGTCCGGGACAACGCGCGGGCGCGCGCGCGCGCGCTACGTCCGCGAAAATCGGGCGGCACGCGCGCGCGGGTGTCAAACACACGCCATGTCAAAACTCGGCGGCACGGCCGTCGCACGCGAGAAAGTACAGTGAGACCAGCGGGCTTACCGGAACTCGTGTGATCGGCTCGGACCAGCGAGTCGTCGAGAAGCGTCCCGTCGCGATCCGTCTCGCGGAAGCCTCGATAAAATCACTGCGAAAAAAAAAACTACTGCGAGAGGTACGCGCGGCGAGACGTTCCGTGTATAGACAACTTCATGTACACACTGCGACGGTGGCGCCGCGGCGCGGTCGAGCGCGCCGCGACGCCGGGGATTCGCACTCGACGGAGCACGCTCTCCTTTTCGAAGCACGCTCTCTCCTTTCGTTCGGACGTCACGATGCGTAAAAAAAACGTCGCGTATGATTCTTCGCACAATGCGACGAAAGGGCGCGCGAAGCGTCGCGTTCTCTGAGAGCCACACTCGATACTTTTAGAAATATCGTATAGATATTTTTATATTTTCATTTATGAAATGTAAAAAATAAATCCCACTGTTGTATAGCGAAAGCTATAAAATTAAATAAAAGAGAAAAATTTCGACTGATAAAGAGAGAATTTTTATTTTTATTACACGTAATCAATTTTATATAATTGATTGTGTAATATATTTAGATATATAAATAGATAAATAAATTAAAAATATATATATATTGCTGATGTATACCATGCAATATTATTTACCGACACAATGCAATGTTATCAGCTGACGCTAATTTGGCGACTTGTAATTCTGTCACTTTCAAGAGATGACGCCATATGCCTGATACGCCAGCTTTTCTGTATATATTCTTGTGTCGCTTGAATGAATTATTTAAAATATAGTGTGCGAGCACTGTGATAATTGAATTTGATTATGTATATTTAGATGAATAAATTTATTAATGCAAATATGTGCTTTACATTCACAATGCGAGAAAATCTCGTATTTAAAAAAAATTCTCTGATTCTTCTATCTTGCTGTTCTTCGTAATTCCTTAAAATTTTATATTTTTTATTAGTGTGTTGCTTTAATTGTGTTCTTGCTAATCAATTACGCATTCAACATTAATATATTTTATATTAATAAAGTTAGAATATTTTTATAAAGTTTTTATAATTATACATATGTATATTTCCAAAATTATTTTTCATTACTATAAAAACACTGGGTATAAAAAACTCGCAAAGTATATAAATTGTTATTACTGCAAATGACATTCGAGTTAGGAGGATGAATTATTTCGGAGAATTACTCCGAAATGATCATAGAACTCTCGAGCAACGCCGTCCCTGGCACCGAAGCAGGGTCAGGTTTCGATGAATTATCCATCTCTTTCCATGACCCATACGTGCCAACGAAAGAGAGAAAGAGACGAGGCTGTCGGGTGAGTCGGGACGTAGCAAAGGCCGAAGAAGGGTGGTGCGCGGTGCGTTACGGCGCCTTTCAACATGGCACCGAGCCGCGTCTGAGTTACGAGAGGGAAATGAGCGAACTTTCGGGGGTGAGCAGCAGTGCCGGGTAGATCGTTCACGAGGGTAGTTTCTCGCCGAGGGGTAAGAGTACGCGTCTTCGGAGAGGGCGATAATCTGGGATCCCGGGTGAAGAAACGGCGTAGAAAGAGAATCATGCGGTATCGCCAACAGGGACAGGCCAATCCGGTGGCGGTCATTCTACCCCGTGTCGAGTGACAGGCTGCTTACGTAACGGATTATTCTCGCTATGATAACGACACTCCAGGCGCGAACGCGATACGTCGTGAGACAGCAGCAGCAGCGGATCAGCATCGTCGTCGCCGGGAGTGTCGTCGACGCGACGGCGCAGCTCGCGACCCCGACAGAAATAATACTCCGACCCGAATCCTGGTATCGCCGTCTCTGATACCCGTCCCTTCAACGGGCACCGAGCGTCGCGACGCCCAGCAGCTCATCTCGATCGTGTCATAAATTATGACAGCGGCAGTCGTCATGGAAAACGTTAACTGGGATCCCGGTAAGTGCGAGTAGATTGGCGGCGAGGGAAGAAGCGACACGATCAGCTTCCAACAATCCGGGATGATGAAGAGCGGCGTCGAAAGTTTCACGTGCTGTCGATTATTGACACGATTGGACGGCGTATCGAAATGGGGGTGGCGGTGCTCGAATGACGAGAGTGACTTCGATCGAGTTAATTATTTTGCGGCAACGTGATGAAACGAATAATTTTTTTTTTTTCAGTTTTTGTGAAAAATAATAGTGAGAGAGAATTATTGAAGCAGATTGCAGAGATGATCCAATGTAACTGGAATACTCTTCAAATATACATATTAATAAAACGTTTATCGAGAGAGCACGAACACACACGTTGTACGTTATAAATATAGAGCGGGTAAAACGTAGGGTAAATAAACGCGATCGCGAGTAAAGTGACGGGGTCTTCTAATAAAATCATAGCTGAATACGCCGCGTTGGCGGATATTCTAACTACGACTGCACATTTCCGCATGTTCCAATTTGCTGAATGGAAAGGAGGTCTCGGATGAATGCTTTGTGTTTAGAAATTAATTTATTGATCGACGCATAAATGACGAGAAATCATCGTATTCAGATTAAAATAATTATGGAAATATGAGAGAATTTATTGTCGTTTCTAATTTTAGCCTTTTCACATCACGTTTTAATACAAAGAATGAATTAATGCAATTGATTATAATAATGAAAAAATATAATAATAATAACTTTATATAGATTAAACACACACAAAAGGAAGAAAAAATTTTTTAAATTTGTGTTTTTTTTTTTCGATTTATAGAATATTTTGGGAAATATTTTATTTTAAAATTGTCTAAAAAGTAGATTTAAATTTGTGTAAGTTAATTGAGTGTTATTCACTTATTGTTAATTATTTCAGCATTGTCCAAGCTGCTAAACTCGCTACAGGAAAGCAAATCGGAAATACCCAGCTGTACCGAGGAGGAATTTGGATTTTTGAGCGAATTACTACAATCGAAAGAACTTAACGCCCTGGTGAACGTTCATAATAAGATTCTCAACAATGTCAAGGACGATAAATTCTTTCCCGTACTGTCAAACTCGATGGATATCGACGTCGAAGTTCTCGATTTATTGTCGACCAAAACGCACATCTCATCCGATTGCAAAGAACTCTTCCACCTACTACAGAAACCACATATTCAGGTAACGGAGCGAGAGATTCTTTGATGAAATACTTTACAAGTTGATCTCTTTAGAGGCAATAATATTAACAGTTTATTTTTTATTTTGAGAAATTTATGTTTACTCTCTTCGTGAATTATATTTTCTATCAATTCTTATTTATTATGTATTTAAATATTTTATGGCAATATATCTTTATCTGTATTTTTCATAATCTTTGTATTTTGTGTCTTTTGCAATTGACTATAGTTCATCAGATCTTTGCTAATTGCCTTGAATGAAAATTTATTTATTTTTTAAATTTATAATTTAAAAACTATTTTTGTAGAAAAAAATTTTTGAGAGAATATGTTCTGTCACTTTCTTTATCATTGAAGGGTCTTCTCTGCGCTCACGACGCGGTGGCGCAAAAGGACTATTACCCGAGATTGCCGGAGATCCCGTTGGAGGTGGACGAAGACGAGGAGACGGTGAAGATCGTCCAGTTGGTGAAATCGAACGAGCCCCTGGTACGTCAGATCGATCGTTGAGTCGGCATTTGCGATAACAATGTCTCTTTCTGAACCTCCTTAACTCGATTAATCCAAGAGTGTGAGCAAGAGCGAAAGAAGGAGAAAAGGATGATCGGTTAAGTAGTACTCGAATATACGCGTTTGCCTTTAAAGGGGACGCAGAGGAGAGGGGAAAATTCAAAGGGAGATATTTTATGAAAGATTTGTTTGTTTTTTTTTTATCCACATTTTTTATTGTATATTCGCGTCGACTTGCATGAGACGCGAGGTGCAGCTCCCCAGTATCGGCGTAGACAGACGAGTCATGTATTTGCGTATTTAGTTTGCGATTTTTTGATATCGCTATCCATTCTTCTGGAGAGTAATGAGAGTAGCTTCACGAGTACAAGTGCCAAAAAAGAGTAACCAAGTAATTACGTATTTCTTTCATCGTCAAACTTGCTTCGAAGGGCGACGCCGGCGTTGAACCGATCGTGGTAAGTCGCCGTATAGAACATATTTGCTGAACACCTGTGATACGAACACCTGACTCCACGTACAAAATTATTTTTTAAATATTTTTGCTGCTATTTTTTTATTTTTGCCTCACTTCAGCGACAGGATCGAAACTGGTGGAATTTTGATGAACACAATTTTTGTGGTTATTGATAAGCGGAAAAATAATAATGCAATTGTTATGCCAAATACAAATTTAAATTAATCAAAATTAAACCGATTTCAATTCCTGCTCTAGCCGTAGATCTCTGGTCATCTCCAATCTCGTTAGCGTGTTACGATCACAGGATATAGATTGAGCTGTAAATAAGACGATGTTGTGTTTTTTCCCTCTTTTGCATAAATTTGTTGATTTTGCTATTTGCTTCTGTTGCGTCTGTGTATAATTTGTTGAGTTGTTTTCTGATATTTTTGCTCGTAAATAAAATCTGTTGTAATCCTGTATCTGTTGTTATTGTCCTGCATGAAAATGTGTATTTTGAATACTATGAAGTGGAGTTATTTATCTTGATAAGTGTATATATTTTAAAAATATATTTGATTTAAATATTTTTTAAAAATAAAATTTAGGCTTGTAAAATTATTTTATATTTGAAGAATACAAGAAGAGACCCGAAGTTTACATATTTGCATGAAACAATCATCATAAATTATAAATAACTGCACTTCACCTATGACGTTTCTCGAGATGCAATCCGATCTTCAATGTTTCTTTTGCAAATAGTTGGAATGCCTATTTCTGTTTATCTCGGGAAACGTAAAGAGATAAGAAGCACTTCAAACAACACAAAATGAGCACACAAATAACACCAAAAGAGATTTAAGAGTCTTGTAATAGAGATAATTGAAAGATCTCAACCTTTTAGATATCTTTCTGACGTCATTTGTATTATCTAAAAACTTATCGGCGCGCAATCTTCGTCTATATATTTTTGTATTTATGATTTTTTAATCAATCAATCGAACCATGAAAATTGACGAGTGCACTCCGATCTTATTATAAATCGTGTCGCGTATCCGCCTTCCTTCATGAAGGGACTTTACTTTATTTTTATTTATTTTTTTAAGAAGAGAAAAAGAAGGCGCTCCCCTAGTACGCGTTCGCGCGCGAGAGATGCAACGCAATGACAATACTAGTTTACACCTTGACATTAGGGGGCGACCATAAAAACCTGCGAAGTCACTGGCAAGATTGTGATCGCACGGATAATGCACGGCGGCGCGGCCGACAGATCCGGCCTCATTCACGTCGGCGACGAAGTCTGCGAAGTCAATGGAATCAGCGTCGAGGGAAAGACGCCTAGTTTCGTCCTGCATATTTTGGTAAAATAAACATTTTTTTCTGACGAAATTATGCACTGAAGAATAAATAACACACGTGTTAATTCGAATTTTCAAGTCTAAAAGACGCAAGAAAATTTGAAGATTGCAAAAGTGTGTGTAAATTATTTTTATATTTATTATTTTATAAAATAAGAGACATATTATATTTTACGTTTATTGTATGATTCTTCAAAAGACAGATGATTGATTAAGAGTCACGCAAAATTTCAAAAATTTTTTAAGTTACTACGTAAATGCTTCGCTTTTAAGGTATAATAAAATATTTGACAATAGCTTAAATTTTTTCTCAGATTGCTGAATAAACAGATCGGTATTAATAATGATTTTTGTACAAATTGGATTTTTTCTAGCAAAATTCAGAAGGGACAATCACTTTCAAAATAGTGCCCGCGGACAGTAAAAGTGGAATCAGGGAGAGCAAGGTAAGTATCAGTAAATCTGTTAATCGCAATCGCGATAGATTTCTGATGCGACGAAACTTTTCTAAATATCTATAATCTTTTAGGTTCGCGTGAGAGCACATTTTTCGTATATGGCGACCGAGGATCCCTATATTCCTTGCAAGGAAGCCGGATTAGACTTCGTCAAGGGAGATGTCCTGCATATTGTCAGCCAAGATGACGCCTACTGGTGATATGATTTGTTGTCAGAAGAATATAATTAAAATACGCGTTTTTGGCGGTAAATTATAATTATGATTCGATATAGGTGGCAAGCCAGACGAGAAGGCGATCGAAATATGAGAGCGGGCCTGATCCCCAGCAGAGCCCTTCAAGAACGTAGGATTCTCTTTGAAAGGCAGCAGAAGGAGAAGTCAGATGGTGAAGACAATATAAGTACGTGTTCAACAGGTTTATTCATTCGGTTGAACAATTCGCTTTGCAATCATTCATTTCATCGAGTCATATAACGTTGTCGAGTATTTCCATCTTCATAATGTTTTTATTATGTTGGCGACAGATCGATCAATGTTGCACGAAGTTCGCAGTTACTGAAGTAGTATAGATGCTGCTCGGAGTATCTTGACAAAATTTCGTGCTTTTAATAGCTTTGTATATTTTTACTCAAATTTACTTAAATTTTTCATAGATATATTTCCTTTAAAGTAAACTGAAAGAGGATTTTTATTTTGATACACGAAATGTCAATATGCTCCGAGAACGCTATGTTTCAAGGCTGGCTAATGAAAGCTTAATATTAACACTGACGTTTGAGCTCTAGCTATGTTGCATAATGAATTACTGTTCGTTAGTGACCACCTCAAGTGTACTTTAGGATGAGTCAATGCTCGATTGTGTACGCGGCAGAGTTGTGTCCGAGGTGGTTACCCGTTAATTCGGTAAGCTGATCTCGGCTGCGCTTCTTTAATGGATGGCCTGACGACCTAACCGTCGGTTAGGTTTGTGTTCTGTTCCAGTGCCTTTGCCCGCATTGTGCCCCCGTCCCAGTACCTCTTTGCACGCCTCGCCCACAAAGTGCAACTTGCAGGGAACTAAAACTAAAAAAATCATGTATGACGCTGCAGAGAACGACGACTTTGACCGGGAAGAGATACCGACCTACGAAGAGGTCGCGAAACTCTATCCGAGGCCGGGTCTGTATCGACCGGTGGTTCTCATCGGGCCACCGGGGGTCGGCAGGAACGAGCTCAAGAGGCGGCTCATGGCGACCGATCCCGAAAAATACAAGACTCCTGTGCCCTGTAAGTCTTTTTCTCAAGGCAAAAAATTTATTGTCAAAAATTATCTTTATATTTATATTTATTATAAAAAGAAAAATGTGTAAAAAGATTAAAATACAAAAAAAAAATAAATTTTCGAATCTATTTCTTTCTACCTTTGACAAATTTATTAAATTAAACACATTCAGAGGTAATCACCAACCAGTAATTTAAAGTAATTAGAAATTAAAAACTAAATAAGAAATACTAAATTTATATAAAAAATTAAAATAATTTATAAGCGTAAAAATCATAAATAAGATTTATAGGATATTAATATCAAAGTATGAAATTTTGTATTAAATAAAGCAATTGTTTTGTTAGATACGTCTAGGCCGCCGCGACCAGGTGAAATAAACGGCAAGGAGTATCATTTTGTGACTCGGGAGAATATAGAGGAGGACATTGATGCTGGAAAGTTTATCGAGTACGGCGAGTACAAGGGAAACTTGTACGGCACCAGTTCCGAAAGCGTCAGTTCGCTCGTGAATGCCGGATACGTGTGTCTCTTGAATCCTCACTATCAAGCTCTCAAGATGTTGAGGACACCGCAATTAAGGCCGTATGTCATATACGTGAAACCGCCGACGTTCGAAGTGCTGAAGGAGACCAGGAACGAAGCCAGAGCAAGATCGACCTTTGACGAGAGCAATTCTCGAGGCTTTACGGTATATATATAAGCTATTATTATTATCATAAAATAATTTTTATTTAATTTTTATTAGACATCAAATTCGCTTATTATTTTTTAATACCTAACATTTAATATTTCTACTTTTATAATAATAATAATAATAACTTTATTTTGAGTTTACAATTATAATCTAAGAGTCGATTCAAATTGTATTTGTCATTTTATTTTAATTTTACTTCGTTGCAGGATGAAGAATTCCACGAGATCTTGCATAGCGCGGAGAGAATAGAGTTTCTGTACTCTCATCTCTTCGACGAGATGATAGTAAACGCTGATCTATCCATGGCATTCGAGCAACTAGTCAACGCGATTCATCGAGTCGAATCTGAAGAGAATAGAGTCTCATCTCTTCGACGAGATGATAGTAAACGCTGATCTATCCATGGCATTCGAGCAACTAGTCAACGCGATTCATCGAGTCCATCGAGTCGAATGACGAAATCGGGCGTTTCTCGATGCCACTTTACTTCCACTTTCGGTCCACGAGTCCACGAAGTACTTCTCATCTATCATGTCTCACCGAATTGCAATTTACCACCTAGTGTGTTTTTTTATCGCGTATTTAAAAAGACTTCGAGACTTCGT
>NW_021850752.1:718863-724241 GCF_003651465.1 Formica exsecta
AACCGCTTTGGGTACCAGCCTCGTGGGTTCAATAAAATGACAGTCTTCGAGATTCGAATGACAAAGCATCCCGAAGAAAGAGTGAAAGAGAAAGACTTTTGTTGTTGAAGATACGCGACTGCTCGTCCTGATATGACGAAATCGGGCGTTTCTCGATGCCACTTTACTTCCACTTTCGGTCCACGAAGGACGCGCGTACTTCTCATCTATCATGTCTCACCGAATTGCAATTTACCACCTAGTGTGTTTTTTTATCGCGTATTTAAAAAGACTTCGTACTTCGAGCGTTTGCGAATCTTTGTCGGTTTCACAAAGACCGAATTAAATAAAATTTTCTATTACGGGATGCCATTGTTCGTTGTTGGCAGTGGTTGATAATCGTGACACGGTGTGTCTCCTTGACGGCATCGTTGACGTAAATTAAGTAGCCAAGAGTACGAGACGTTGAGATAATTTCGCAGATATTGTGATTCGAAGTCGTCCAAGTTCCGCAGTTCTTGGTTTTTGGATAACTATCAGATGTCTTTAGCAACACACTCTACGCATGATCCTTAGAATCCTTACTGCCAGAAGCTTCGCCGGTGGCGAGAGATCTCGCATGATACGATCAGACGGGGGGAGCAACGTGATTTCGTCACGAATCTATCTGCGTGTCATGAAATTCCATTTATGAGACCACGGAAATCTCGCATACTTTGGGATCAACGCTCGCGAAACGGTAATTGTGTCAAAGTTATCTTCAAAGTTACACCAAAGTTAGGAGAATCGTTATCGTGAACGATCTTTGATCTCGATTGTTGTTAATTGTTGCCAAATAAGTATTGTACCTAGAGTGCGACCTAAAGAGTCGCTCCACACTGTATTTACCGTATTTTCCACTCGATCGACATTATTATAACGTTGCTATTTTATTTTATTTTCCATGAAAACGGAATGCCGNNAATGCCGATATGAGACAAAATGAAATTGTTCGCACTATCGAGTTGACGTTGCATAATTCATCTTTGATGTAAACTCTGTATGTTATCGAAATATAGCATTGAACTTTGAACGTGTGATTATGCTAATCCTTTTTCTTATCGCAGATATGATCTGAAAGGGAATTTAATTATATATAACAATAATCTTAATATTACACATTAAACACATAACACACAGATATTATATTGTTTCACATGTACGCTCTCACTTGCATCTTTTAATCAAATAAGCAAATTAAAAATATGAGAGACAACTGAAATATTTTTCCGAGAAAAATATCTTCCGAGAAACGCTTTCTCGAGCTTGCTTAATAAAATAGAAGAGACCTTCGTGTGAGTTTGTTGATTGACAGCTGACGTGTTTCACGTGCCTTAATTTCGTGTAGCAACTTCTTTCTGCGTCTATTATTTTCAAGATCAGTGTCAAATGACTGACAAATTGACCCAGTCATCCGGTGAAAAAATTACACGGTTAAGTGCGACAAGATTTTGTGCAAAAATAAGTGGCCTAGGCATAGTTTTTATTTATCATAGACTTTTGAAATCCTCGCATTGTGACACAACCTGAAAAAAAACGTGGTTTTTTTCTAATATTTTTTCTTATATTTAACAAGGCAATTATAAAATAAAATTAAAGCTATTAAAAAAAAAAATCGGAATCATTAATTTTAACGATGGACTTTATTTTTATCGATTTTAAATATATTAATGAAAATAATAATTGATAGCGAGAGAGAGGGAAAACTTTAAGTCTCTTTTCATTAGAAATGTTTCTTTTTTGTAAATAGCCTTTTTATATTTTCCAGCCGGTTCGAGGATTGATTGATGTACCATTCTTTCATTGATCAAAAGGCAGTAATGCCGAAATAATGACTAATGTCAGAATAATGAACATACCTGCACTCTTTAGCGGGGCTAATAGCCCGTCACGAGCAGGCACGGAAACTACTTTGCTCTTCGCGCCAACGACTTCCTCTCGAAATTACAGGCTCCTTCATTGGAAGTGCCGGCAAATATTGATTCTCGGACGTGGAACGTTCGCGTGCAAGAGTTTGCTCTCATATCCGCCGCGAGATTTCAAAATTTCTCGGGCAACTTTTCGCATGCATGAATCTCGCCGTGTTACTTCACGTGTAATGCAATCTCGGATCGCAGGCATGCTTTCGTTTTACGATTTGTTTCTGTTGCCTATCGCTTTACCTATAAATTTCCTGTATCCGTCTAATTAATATATACACGAAATTTGCAAAAATAGTGGCGTCGAAGATTTCGTAATTCGTCCAAAATTTAGAAAATATACTTTCTGAAAACATCATATTTTAATTGTATAATATTAAATAAATATAAATATATGCTTTACAATTTCTTTGTATTTTAATTATGATTATCTCTCAAAAACAGAATTGTAACAGTATCAAAACGAATAATACCCGAAATTTATTTATAGAAGATTCTACAACCGCTGCCAACTCGAAGTGTTCAGTGACATTTACCGTTATCTCGTGGCGAGACATAAAATTATCTTCACGATCACGCTAATTGTCATTGCCGCGGCTCAACGACACGTGTCTATAGGAAACACCATGGTCGGGCCATGATTGGAATTTAAATCCGCGAAGTCAAATTTTTGTCTGAATTTATACATATATTTTAGCGGCGCGACAATTTGAATCGCTGCCGTCGATATTTTTCTTGAGTTTGACGTGCGCCATCGTCGCATCATCTGCTTTTATTAATCACGCACGATCCACAAAGGAACGGTCAAGCAGAAATAGCATACGCGCCGCTCACCGGCCGATACTCATCTCCGCACGAGATAGAAGCCGCAGAGCGCTGTCTCCAGATCACCATTAGAGAATACGGCCAGATACAATGCACGATAAGAATCGGGAAGCACCCGTCGTTTACGCGAAACGCGTGTGTTGTACGTATTTCCGCGACGCAATCGCTCGTGATAAATCGAACATGATCTGGGACATCGTCTCGACGTTAATAGGTGGATCATCAATTGTGTGGACGTCCTCGAGCAACGTTATGTAAATGTTTCTCGCGACATCCGACAATCCTGGTTAACACCGACAATTGCTACTTGCGGCTCGTAGTCAGGAATTTTGGTGAGTTCACAATTTTGAATTATTGAAAAAAGATGTATTTTTTGCTAATATTATGTATGCACATATCAATAATATCATAGAGTTCGGTAAAATTCTACAGTTTCTCGATCTTTGTTTTTAACAAAATTTTTGGTAGGTGTAAAAAAGATGGGATTAATAAAAATATCCAAGACAGTGTTATTTTACTGTAGCAACGAGTTTTCCGTATGAAAAGACGGCAAAAAAATATCGTATCAAAGTTAATAGTATCAAAGTTATCGATTTTCGCTGGATTTGCTCAGCTGTCGCGTCTGTAATCATAGCACAATATGATAACACAGTATGACAACACTGTATGATAACACGGAATATCGCTGGTACGCAATAATCAAGTCCGTGATACGTGAACGTTTACAATATTTCAGGAAAGCGAAAGAAAAATTGTGTTCTCGTATCGTGGACAAGTTTCTCGTTCGAGCTTCTGTCGAGACATAAGGTCGAGACGGCGAAGGTACTTTTTATCAACCTGTCGAGTCGCGTAACCTTGACGAGTCGTGCAACCTTGAAGAAACACTTAAACCAATGTCGAGTACGAGAGAGGATTTAGCCAGTGGTCTTGCCACTGTATTTTTAGTTTCGACAAATTTTCTAATTGATCTTAGAAAATACGTCAAACCGCGAGCACGTGCACTTGTCGAACGCGCGTGTCGCGACGTAAAAATAGAATGAAAAATCGACTAGGTGAGAAATTTAATTTCGTCTTGCTACATGCGATTTTTCGATCAGACATTGTATAAGTTCTGCGACATACAAACGAATACCCGCCGCTAAACTTTTAGCTGACATTTCATTAATCGTCTTAATCAAGATGAGGGATTTCGATTTGACAGATAATAAAAAACGATTAAACGAATAAAATTATTGCAAATATATAAACAAAATTTATATACATAAAAGCAAGGGGGATAAAAATTTTGTATATTGTAACGTAGAGCTGGATGAAGAAAAATAGAGCTTTATGACATCATCCGTGAAACAGGTATAACTGCGATAAGTTCAATTTTCGATGGTGTAAACATACGAAAATAACCCTTACGTTTATTCGTGGAAAAGCGCGCGAATTGACATGAGATTTATTTTTTCGCCGAACTAGAATTAAACTCGTTAAAATTACACCGAATTTGAGTCTCGTTCACTGTTAGAATAGCGCTTTTGTGTCGTTGCCAAATGATCCGTCCGCTTTAATCAATTTTAAATCGGCGCTTCGCGTTTCAACGTGTAAAGGAGAGAGATGATGGACGAGGCGCCACAAATCGAGAGGCAATTAAATTTTTCGCCGCGGGCTTTTTCCGAGGATCTGAAAATGCGACGCGGCTCCTGAAATTCGCGCGCGAAAGCACATCCTAATTTTCCATCAAGGAGGCATCATGACACCTGGCTGAAATTCGCGCCTGCGTGATGACCGGGGCCTCGCTCCAGCCCTCGTGAGACTTTCGGTGCGAGGGTGCAATTTAAACTTTGGCCCAGTAGCCAATCAACCCCTTGACGAACGGACGATCCGAAGAAAGTCGGTCGGTGGTGGAAACAAATTCGATTCGCGCGACTCGATATTGCACGCGCAAATGGTGCAACTCGTGCCGCGAACTTTGGCGCATTGTTTCCAAAAAAAGACTTTCGCAAGAATCGCATTTCGATCGTAATTCAAGAATAAAAAGCAGGTAATGTTTTCGATCTGATCGATGTGTATCTGCTTAATCTCGATTGAAATTCATTATATTTAGATGGCTTTTAAAAACAGAATATCTTGTTTATTTATAAAAAGATCAGAGAAACAGTTATATATTTCTGTTATTATAAAAATCATAATGTCAATATCAAAGTAACTTTTGAAATTCTTGATGCACGAAACGCGTGAAGAAGCCGCGACAAAATTCTATTGCTCTTATTTAAAGCGTCTAATTTACACGATACGGATTTAGAACACGCATGGCGTAGAGAATATCTGGCCGTACAGATACTCGCGAAAGAATCATGTTTCAGACCGTGACCCAGAGCGCATCTATGAGATTCGGTTTAGCCGAGAGGTCAAACTTTCCTGGCAGAGTTCACTTCAAGTTTCGGTCAAGATCGCAATCCAATATCCATTGAAGCGTAATGCACATTAAAGCGCGAAAAATCCTTTATGCAATTTATTCGTTAATGTTCAATCAGACACTGTTTTTCATTACATTTTTATTTTAATTAAATACTTTAAAAATAATTACCAAAAAATTATTATAATACTAATTATTTTAAAATTATTATA
>NW_021850752.1:724391-751275 GCF_003651465.1 Formica exsecta
ATTATATATAACATTTATATATAATTATAAATTTTTATCACCCATTTATCACAATAAATAGATTAAAAATAATCATTTGGAACAGAAAAAGCTTTAAAATATAAATTATTATAAAAAATAAGATAAAACGTAAATAATTAAAAGGATGAGTATTAAAAACTTGATTTTAATTGATTTTTTTCAGTGATTCCCGAAAGAGCAGATCGTAAGGTGAAAGAGCACGGTCATGGTCTTGAGCGAAACGCTCACAGACTCCAGCTTCTTGGCTATCACACCGTTTAAGATCAAATTTAAACCGGTCAGTAAGGTATCTCTTCGAGTATATCTATATTTATTGACAGCATCTTTAAAGACTGCATATCAATTTTGGCGAGCATGATTTTTCTCGGGATTACGATCGCGTCTTGAAAATTACGACGATAGGATGCGTGTTACTTCGAAACAAATATCATTATTATTCCAGGTAATATCGCGTGGGGCGTTATTAACACTTATTAGTTACCTCGATGAATTGGCACGCAAGGAATCTTAATAAGTCGTATCGCGTCTTAGTAGATTGTCGAGGTTTTCCTTCATATTTGCTTTATATGGCATGTTGGCATTTGGCCGCCAAATCTGATTGCAATTATTCATTATTAATCAATATCTGCCGCGTTTAAATACAGTCATCAGATAATATTTATAACCATTCTCTCTTTTCTCTGCTATTATTGTTGTTATACACATATCAAACATATTTAAAAATGTATAAATAATTTTTTCTTGTACTAGCTTGCTAAATGACAATTTTATTCCATTCAAAAATAACTTTAAAAAGTAAGGCGTGCAGCTTATTTTATTATATGTCACTAATAAGATTAAAAGAATTAATTGAACTATTTTTAATATACATTGTGTGAGTACAAGAAAATATGAGTTATTTTAAATTATCATAAATGTTATTATTATCTTGAAAAATAAGCAAGTAAGGTGCACGACAAAAATTCAAATTAAATTTTAAAAGTCTTTATCATCCGCGATATAAATAAAAGTCCTTTCGCTTCACGAGAAGCAAAGAAGTCGTTCACATCCATTAATTACCAAATTATATTTTTAATTCTGTGACCCGGAATTAGAGTTTCGCAGAAGTCGCGTGCGTGAGCATTGTTTCGAAAGAGAGCCCCATATTTTTTTTTCTCGATTACTACAGCTGAGTGATTTTTAACGAGAAATTTTTTAGCGGCCAAAGAGAAGTCCGCGCAAACATTCGAGTTCGTTTCAACGCTAAACTAAACTTGTCGAGGGTACCGACCTTGGCACGGAAAGCGTCGCGTCTCTTCAAGACGAAGCGATTAGGAACTCGCGTGCTCGGTTTTACACGCCTCACCCTCCTGTCGTTCTTATCAGAGCTTTCTCTCTATTATTTGACGCACGTTCCTCATCCATTTCTCGATTCTCGTCAAATAGTCTTATCTACTTATAAATGTCACTCAAGAATGACGTTTGTCACAAAATATAGTATATTTTTTAAAATAATTCTTTTTATTTTTCTCTTGAAATACGTAGCTATTTTTTTTGTAATAAATATTATTTTGGTCTCTGATAATAAATATTATTTTTTCTTATAATAAATATTATTTTTATTTGATTTAAATTTTAATTGATTTAAATTTGATTTAAAGTTTAATTGATTTAAATTATGTTTTATTTTTTATTTTTCTTTCTTATATATTTTATTATAGATTTAAGTATCTATATAACACAAATATTATTTTAAAATTAATATTATTTTCTCATTAAAGTCCGAAAATTCAAGAGATTTTAAACGTATATGTCATATACAATAGTGTAATATTAAAGAGAAGATACACATTGTAGTTTATTGCGAGATCAATAGTTGCAAATTGAAATCAATAACTCAAAATGTCGAACACAAATATAAGTTACTTTTATCTGTTTTTAAACAATAACTCAATTTAGTTTCTGGTGCATTTATTCGCCTCTTTCGTAAAACGGCCAATAAAAACAGCATGGCAGATAAAGTTTGTTTCGCGTTCGAGATTTCGAGTAGACATTACGTATACCGTGACGTAGTGGCTGGCAGAACGACCGTTTCTCATGCAGCACGGTCAATCAACGTCAAAAGGCACGCACAGCTGAAAGTCAATCAGACGAAGCTTCCGCTGATCACTGACGTTCCCGCGATGGAGTTACAGCGGCCGAAACGACGCTTATAAATCAGCCTCGCGTTATACGTGCATCACGGGATATCAATCTCGATGTTGCATTGATCCCGGATATTCCTTACGCGAACTTCGTTAATCCGTTCGCGACACATCTAAGACGCACGCTATTTGTTGGTAATTTTAGAAAATAATAATTACCCCCGCATTATATTTGACAGGTGAAAAAAGTACAGGGTGTGGTTCCTCGCGTATCCGATGACAAAATTAATAACCGTTTCGATAAAAGTGTACGCAATATTAACGAAGTTATTACTTTCAAAATAATTCCAGTTGTGTACACGAGAAAAGAAAAAGAGACAACTATATATAATATAATATCAAATTACGATACATATACTTGATTAGTACAGGATCGAGTGATGCTTCTCTCGGTGAACTCGACAAAACACGTGTCTTAAGCGTCCATGTAGGTTGATAGAGTTCCGTCTGACGTCATATTATTGAAATTTTAACTGCAAGCTAGCTAGAGATATGACATTTACGTGCTGGCGCGACTAATCTTCCGTCGCGATAATATACGGCCGTTTTGATTAATCAGCTGCTCTTATCATTCTCGAGCCGACTCGGTTTTCGAGGGACACGAACGGTTTGCATAAACGAAAATGTCGGGAGAATGCTATATGAAATTTGTTGCGCTCGACGAGAGAAAGCTTTTCTCTCTCTATCTCTCTCTTTCTCTGTGATAAACGACGATCGTTCTTCCGGCCATTGATCATCGCGTAGAGGACCATCCCTCACGGGACGCACGTGAACGCCGTATTTTACAGCATCCGATATTGTTCCATACGGTCGGCGTACTCGCGCCGACACCGACGGAAGCTTTCACAGAGCGACGCAATTGTTTGGATATGAAACGGTCTATTCAGGGGGAGGAGAGAGAGAGAGAGAGAGAGCAAACACAGGAGAATCGAGCGACGAAAACTCGATAACTGGGGCGATAACTATGTGCCCATTTACCATAGTCGGCTCGTGCCAGTTTCGTCCAACTCACCTAACGAAGCGAAATCTCGAGGCCTCCTATATACCGGGGTCGTGATAGTTATCGCTAATTTCTCGCAAATTCTCTCGTTCGTCCCGATATAAGCTACGTGTATCTCCCGAAAGTTATAGAGTGGCCCGATAACTTAGGCCGGTATTCATAGTCCGTTCTTATATCCAAGATCGTCTTAAGTGTGGTCTTGGGTCGTCTTAAGATCCCATAAATTAAAGAAGAAAAAGCTTTAGAGTTTTAATAAAAAAAATTTTGCACTTGGTCTTTACTGAAACCTCATCTTCGTCCAGATGTTATCTCGGCTCGAAGGATCGATAGATCTTCTAAAATGAAAGAAGATCGAAGAAGATCGATGAGCCGATATATGTATACATCGGAAAGTTCAAAATATTGGCGAGTGGTCAAAAATTGTACGATGGCAGGATTATATCGCGCTCTGTAAAGGTACCGAAATAACTGTACACGCGTTTGAGAAATGAAAGGGAGATTTTATGCGAATATCGTGAGAGTGAGATTGGTTTTACTATTGGAATCTCGCCTTGCTCGCTTTTTTTCGCCTAGGATTTGGAGTAATTTCCGCCGGTCGTAAAGTTAACGGCGCGCCGGCACGAGCGCAAAAGAGAGAAAAAAAGAACGGGACGTTCACTTGATTAGAAAGGACGAATAAACGAACGAAATGAGAAATTCCTCCTTTTGATCGATAGACAGGATCGGTATTATACCCTTGAGGATCGTATGATCTTGTGTGTGTGAGTGTGTTATTGTGATTAATCAAATATGTTGCTTATATAACGTGTAACTTGATATTTAAAATATTTATTTATTATTTGCATAAATAAAATATGATAGCAGGGAATAAAAAATTTAAAAAACGTGAAAATTGAAATACAGATTATTTTTTTTTAATGTATTAAGGGAGATAATTAAATGCAATTGAGTAAAAATAATAAACACACGAAAGCGACTTTTTATTAATAATAAAAAAGGTAGAATTCTTTTTCTCAATCTAAAAAAAAAAAAAAAATTATAAGAAATAAAAATAATCTATAGGTACATCAAATTGCTTGCTCAAGCTCCGTCGTATATTCTTCATGATTTCCAACGCGAGTGTCGATGAATCGTGGAACAAAAGGAGATGTAGGTCGAAGAAGCGATTCCAACCGCGCTTTACCGGAAATCGCGACATTTACGTGACAGGAGAGACGATTCGCGTGCTCGCAGCGATAAAAGTGTCTCCCAGTGAGAGAGCGCGTTTTAATTTATATTACAGCCTCCGCAAAGAGTACCACTATAATTCTCGATCAATTCTCGTAAATCTCGACTAAGAAAATATCTCGGCTAACGGTCCTCTGTCGATCTTGTTGACAAAGATCTCTTCTTTCCTCGCTGAATTTTACGATTCCGTAATTGTATGATATATCAACCTAAAAAAAAGGATAGAACAAAAGTTTGGATTATATATTTAAAAGAGTTTTTTTTCTCTTTTACGATTATATCAAATTATTATCGCACGCTATTGAATTATAGTTTTCAAGTAAACTTGCGATACCTTTTCCCAGCCTCTCACCAAACCCCAATCTTCGACGATGGTAGGCAATCGTAGAGTGAAGCTCGTGGCGAGCAATGAAACTACCACCACGTCGATGAACACCGGCAACAACCACGTTGTCTCCACTATACAACCGACCACCACTCAGCAAGTAAGCTTTCTCTCTCTCTCTCTCTCTATCTATCTCCCGTCGTGGATTCTCGTTTTCATTACGTCGACGCGTATCATCGATGGATCGGTCGCGCGACGTCTCGTGGCCTCGAGAGAGTGGTAGTCTATCTCGCGGGACTCCTCCGCAAAGTGTCGCGAAGCGCGGTATCGCGCATTCAACGGACGCAAAGTTGGACACATTGTATAATGATTCCGTAAAAACAAACGGACACTCGTTCGGTTGACAGGCATTTGTGCGGTGTACCCGTATAATGAGCGATATGCTCCGACGTCCTCGGGATCTAGATCGTTCCCGAAGTAAGTTGCTCCAATTTTCGGCGCTTATTGTCAGCGGTAATTATATTCAATGTGTATATAAAGAGCGATGGTATCAAGTATCCTTAGTTAAAAGAAACATTGTGTGTCTCTATTTATTGCGATTTTAATATCCGCGAATATTTTAGTATTACTCGATAATAAATTTCAATTATGAAAAATCACAAAATCATAAATTGTGATATAATTTTTGATGAAAGAAATTGTTTTCTTTATTCAAGCATCTCTTGTTGATTTCTTGAACATAAATTGTGGCTTATTTACGATTTAATTTTCAAAATATTTTATATCGCAGCAATTAAATTCTAATTTAATTAAAAAATTTACTCTATTTTCTATGGCTGATTTTTTTATCAATTATTTTGCGATTCGCTGGATATCCGGAAGTGTCTAAGATGCTTAGTAAGTGCTCAACGGATGAAGACGCTCGTGAACATAATAGGAAAACGCGAACGTGGCTCACGTTAGTGCGTTAATGATGCGTGTGTGTACGTACGCATACAAGGCACCGACCGACGCGGGAGCTTAACTGACGTATAAATAGCGCGTTTAAAGAGAGCCGGCTAGAACTCTCTCGCGTGTACGTCTTGTGAGGAGCCATCAGGAAGGCGCGAGTCGCTTTCCGAGGTGGATCGCGCGACTGGAGCGGATCCAGTGATTGGAGGCTGTGCGCGATCGACGTCACAGAGAGTTCGAGATCGCGAAAAAGGAATCGGTCCTTTTCAAAGTGCGCCTAATTCGTTGTAGGGGATCGATAAACTAAGACAAAAAGTTTTTTAGAGATTTGCTCGTTTTTGCTGTTGTTTTGAAAAAAAATCGCAAAAAGTGAAACAAATAATTTTCACCAAAAAATTTAAAACAACATTAAAATTATTAGATTTATCGAAAAGTATTATAAAATAAAAATTGTAGAACATGGAATTAAGGGAGCGGATCCAGTGATTGGAGGCTGTGCGCGATCGACGTCACAGAGAGTTCGAGATCGCGAAAAAGGAATCGGTCCTTTTCAAAGTGCGCCTAATTCGTTAATCGTTTCTTTCATATTTGCGACGTTCGATGAGGAATTTGTGATGTGAGTAAACAAGTGTGACGAACTATACAACCTTTATTGACACGTATCGTTTATGATACGCGCGTCTCATAAGTAGAGTGATGATGTTTATTATTACAGTGGAGAGAAAATCTCTAAACAAACCGAATTGTATTCTCGATAATCACAAATTTATTTTATTATCTGTTACAATTATATAAATTCTTCTCGGCTGAGATTATATTTTGGTAATAATTAAAATTAGTAATTAAAAAAATAATAAGGGTTTAAATATATAGATATTTAATTGCGTATTTTGTAAATTAGGGAACAATATGCTATGGTTAAATAAATTAAAATAAATGATTTTATACTACATTTTAATTGAGCGCTCATTTTTGTCGCAAATATTAAATTCAAAATTTTTATTTAATTACATAAAACTAATCAGAAAGATTTTATAAATTTAATTATTTTACATTTCAAATAACAAAATATAAATTTGGACAGATATAAATAGAAATGTAGTTTATTGAATACACTATTGAGTTTGCGATGAATCGAATCGAGATTAAATGCAAGCTGAGACCCGCAGTTCGCGAATATCATATCTTTTTCTTTCAAAAATAATTTCTGTCGTTTCATGCATTCGACAGAAAGTTCAACGAATCCTCGAGGAGCAGGCAAGGTGGCAAGAGAACGGTTCACGTAGACGCGTCAAGTGCACATCGGGCACTGCTTGCTGCGTGGTTAACAACTACAGCATCATCGCCTCTAGGGGCGAACTCGCTCGAAATAACCGCGCCGTGAGTGAAACAACGGCGACCAGCGTCATCGCCAAGAAACGGGCATCGTCGATCGTCAACGGGAGGATCCACTCCAAGGAGGAGACCACACGGAACGGCATCCTCGCCGAAGAAGAGTCGAGGAAACCTAAGAACGGGTCGAAGGATTCGACAAGATCGAGAGGAATAACCAAGTCCGCTTCCGTACCTAAGGATTTGAAGGAAAGTACGTTGCATAATTTCTTAAGATTGTGATCAAGATCATACATCATATGTGTCTGTGAGAGAATATTTTTTTAATTTCCTGACGTGCAAATAATTTTATATACAGGGTGTCTCCAATTTAAATGTCAAAATTTTAGGAGCGTGTAGGGGATCGATAAACTAAGACAAAAAGTCCGAAGCAAAAACGAGCGAATCTCTAAAAGACTTTTTGTCTTACAATTAGTTTATCGGTCCCCTACAAGCTCCTAAGATTTTGACATTTAAATTGGGGACACCCTGTATATATATAACTGTCGTTTTTTTGACATAATTTCGAAAATGTTT
This sequence comes from Formica exsecta, assembly GCF_003651465.1. NCBI lineage: Eukaryota > Metazoa > Arthropoda > Insecta > Hymenoptera > Formicidae > Formica > Formica exsecta. The sequence goes on from NW_021850752.1 coordinate 732,007, forward strand.
ACTCAACTAACAAGTAATACTCTTGTTCGATATTTTAATGACTATACGTCAAATTATATGTAATTATGCTTTATGACAATGTAAATTTTTTTCTTTTTTAATGATCTTTAACGATGAATTTTTTTAAAGAATTGTCATTGAACTGTTATTAGCTATTTGCGTTCTAAGTATGTACTAATTTATGATGGAACGATTTTTTACGATTTTTCACGATTTTTAATGACTTTAACGTTAGTTTTTTGTGTTGTTTATACTTTCCTAAGGACTACTTAATTGTTGGAAAAACGACAATGACGTGCATGCTTTGTATTTTATACTTTTGTCTCCTTTATTATACAGATTACTGACAAACAGAAACTAACGATAATCATATACTTTGTAATTTATGATTAGAATTGTAAATAAAGCCAAACAGGATGTGTTCACGTAATTTTAACGCAATAAACTTGAAACAAATATTACACAAGTAAATTGACTAGAATAATTGAATATCAATAAAATTATTCCATTCGGTACAAAATTAATCGAATTAATCATGCAAAGAATGTATTTTTTTTATTGGAATGTAATTATTTGTGCAATTTCCTGAAGAAAACTTTATTTTTATATATACAATTTAAATTTTTAAAAAACTCGTGTGTCATGCAAATTAAAATTTGCCAGTTCGGGCCAGAATGAGACCAAAGTAAGTAAAGGTTTACTTTTGGGAAGGATAACGAATGAAGTTTTCTCGCGATTCGCGCGATATTTGCGCGAAGTATAATATATTTTACGACAACCTACATCCGCGAGCATCTGCATGCCGTTTATACGCGTCTATTTGAACTCGCAATCAACATGGACGGAATGAGACACGCCTTGCAAAGTGACACCGGCCAAATATAGAACTGTGGCTCGTGCAGGTCTTCCAGCGAGAGAGAGAACGTTACAGCGGGTGCCGGAGGAGGGCATCCTGAAGAGGTCTTCCGCCTTCCTGACGAGCTTAGCGCATCATCCCTCCAGCAAGCTCGTCGCCGAGAGGAACTCGCCGGACGACGAGTCGATCAAGTTCCTCAGGCCATCCGATCGCTACGAGCTCCGCGCTTCCTCCTCGTCCTCGAGATACTCCGGTCTGAAGGGATACCTCTCGATCCTGACGAACGCTCCTGGCGACGACGCGCAAGTGCGCGTCCTACGACAGTCGCCCAGCGTTCAAACCCTGTCGACGAAGAAGAAGGGCGTTGGGGTGAAGAAATCGGTCTCCTTCAGCTCCGACACTAGCTTCGAGGAGAAACGCGCGCCCTACCGGAAGACCGCCGTCCACGAGGCCAAGATTTACCGCAAGGGCGTGCTTCAAGGTGAGTTACAAAGAGAAGTTTACTATAATGTTAATAGCAACACACATCTAGATAGAAAGTTTAATTCAGTTTACATCAAATGTATAAAAAGCGAATTTATTTTAGCAAATATAATAAAATTTTTAATAAAAATTTATTCCTTTTCATTATTGCTACTTTTTTTTATTTAAATAGTTAAATTTTATTATTATTTTCTATACAAACGCGATATAGAATTATTGACTACGTTTACACGTCACCTTTAATCCAGTTTAATAACATTCGTAATTTTAAAACTGGCCAATCACAATTATTCTTTTGAAGAATGGAATGATTGTGATTGGCCAGTTTTAGAATTACGATTATTAAACCTGATTAAGGATGACGTGTAAACATAGTCATTGATCATTACGCAAGCAACGATGACTTGTTGAGATTTTTATATGCATGAACTTCTCGTTGACATGCGTCACATTTGTTAGCGCCGGGAAATTGATCTCAATGTGTGACTTCAGCCGCGATAAATTACACAAAAGTAGGAAATCAATGCTTTAGAATTTAGCAATGTGCGATGACATTTTGATAAATTGGAACAAATTATCAACATAAATTACCACAAATTTTGATTTACCTATAAAATAAATGTCTATTTAATTTAATAATAAAGAGATAATATCCGTCTAGAAATATTAGAAGCTTTTAAAGCGTCACTTGCGATTTATGACCGTGAAATTTGGAGTTACATGCCAACTTCAAATCGTACTCCTGTATATGCAGAACAGGATTATTTATTTATTAATAAACTTCTGATACATCTCGGGTTGATATATTAGACAGTTAGTGCTACGCGAGTAATCCAATAGGGTTTATCCGCGCGATTAAAATGTCATTCTTGAGACGTTATGAAGGTATCATGACGAATGTAAATCTTGCAGATCGCGTGCGCGAAGAGACGATTAAGTCAAAAGTGCCACCCTCGTGGGAAATACCCTCCGGGGGCCCTACGGCCCTCCTGAGGGCCGCCAGAGAGGCGGACGACACCGGTCTCAAGGAGATCGTCGCGCAGGCTCGGAAAGTAGGACTGAAGGGTATGGATGTCAACGTAGTCGACAGTAGTGGCAGGGTAAGTGAAAATTTTCTGATTAATCTTATTAGTCTCTAATTGCCATTTTCGCGTCCCGTAATTTTAAAATTGCCTTTTTAAAATGTTCTCTGCATCATTTACATTTTCACTCATAGTGTGGGGCAAAAAAATAAGGAACTTTAATGTGTCAAAGTTCACAGATCGTTGGAAAAAATGTGTAGAAGGGAAATATGGAAGTTAAAATAAATGGATAAAAAGTTATTAAATGTACATCGAAATAAATAAATAAAATAAAATGAAATAAAATAAAATAAAATCGAAAAGATTGATTTAACGAACCGAGAACCATTTACCTTCGGATCGGCCGCTGGGCGCCTATCTCGCTCAAAGTTTCCTCAAAATTGCGCCATAGGAAGGAGAGATAGTCGTTTTTGGATTACGTTAAAACGAATCCGACGGATTGGAAAGCCGGCGGCCAAGTCTGTAATTAACTGCGCGCGATTTGCGATCGATGAAAGTGCAATTAAGGCCGAGCGAGTCGTGCGCGACGGTAGAAAACAAATTTCGCCTTTGAATAAATCTATTTTTAAATCACCCCAGTCGTGTGTGTACGGTGTGTCGGAAGGATTCCCGGCATCGAATGCGCGCGAATTTCGCTCCTCGAAAAATGCAAGCAACTGCGACAAGTCCCTGCGGGCCGCCCGACGATTGATTGCTGACGAACTAGAGTTAACTGTGGCGTGAAATATGGAGATGAATATCTTGTTGCTCTTTTCAGTTTCGTTTTTATTAATTAAAGCAGCATAAAAAATAGAAAAGATCTTTATACTGTTGATATAAAAAATTTGTATTACATTATTATATACGAAAAAGATGATATAATTGTTCTAAAATAATTTCTTTTTATTTTACAATATAAAACAATTCTTTCTTACTATTTAAATTTAATATTGTTTTTAATTTTAATATATATTTAATTATTTCTTACTATTACAATTTAATATTTCTTTTAAAGCTTTTTTTTTCAAAAATATTCATCTAATTAAATAATTCAGTTCGTTTCGTGCTGCTTGGCACTGCGGCACACCTCGATCAGATAATCGGCGTAATTATCATAGCATGATGTGTTTGAAGAAGTTTTCTAATCACTGACGAAACTCTGTATATAATTAGCCGGTTTGTTTTCCGGCCAGCATGCAGATTTAAGCGGTAGAAAATCGATTCGACGAAATGGATTCGACCGTTCACAGACGGTGATTTTCCGACAGTTGTTATTCGACCAAGAATTCCATGCTCACGGTGGTTTCATTAGCGTCTACGTACGATCCCCTTGTGCACATTGCTTCGTGGAAAAGTACCAGATTGCTCGTCGAAACTCGACTCCGCGACAAACCAAGTGTAAAATCGCGAGAGATATAAAATTACCACATTTCGTGAGCAAACATATGATATTGCCTTGGAAAGCGGGAGAGAATATATTTAGCGAATCTAGAATTATACCTTTATCAATAAAAGTTTTATTCGCGGGAGCTTATAATTATATGTGGATCTTTATTAAATATTTAGTAAATTTAAAATGTAATTCGTTGAATAAGCTTTAAAAGCGATAAAATTTTTTTTTCCAGTTAAAATAATTATATTGCCTTTCAATTAGAAAAAATGTAATGCGAAGAGATATTATCAGACATAGTAATTTGTCTCGTTTTGAAGGATACTCTTGATACGACGAGAATTTAATGTCTCATAATGTTAATTTGCATTCATTAATATTAAACGACTTAATACGAGAATGAAAGCGAGGCGATCTCTTGGAAGCCGGCAATGCTATAAATTTTGCGCTTTGTAAAATTTTTTACAATCCAATATCTTAGAATTCGCGCGCGGTTTTTTCAAACTAATCGGTAATTTTGATTGCGTCTTTGCATTTCGAAGACACGTTTTTCCCGCTTTGTGTGACCGCATTCCTTACGCGGCGATGTCGCGCAGCAATTAAAGCCGGCATCTCCTTGTCTCTTCTCCCGTAGGTAAAATCGAGATCGACCTTCGCTGCATTAAGGTCAGAACGGAGGGAGACGTATGGATGTTCCGGATAATTGTGACGGATAATCTCGATCTCGCGATTTCGAGGAGCGACTCTCTCGAGTCACAAAGCGCGTCGCGTCGAGAAACTGCGATCTCGATCTCGATCGGACGGTTACGTATCAACCCTGAGATGACGTTAGAGAGAATTCCTTAAGTGAAACGAGATGAATGTCGACGATGATTCAGCGAGGCTGCGGATCGAATGATTCGCGCGAGGTTAACATAAGATTTCACTGAAGCAATAATGATGTTGATTCATTATTTGTTTTAAAATCGCTTTATTTTTAAATTAAGCTAACTTTAAACGATCTATGATTAGCAACAGAATTTAGGACAGAATACTATGTATAATTTTTATGTGTTGTTTTTTTGTGTAATATTTATAAAGGCTTACATCACACACAGAATACACGTATCAGGAAATACAAGATATAAAATTATAAATAGAATTGTGTCCCAATTTTTTTATAAAAGAAAGAGAGAGAGAGAAAGTAGAGGAAAATGGAAAAAAATTGAAACGCTAAGGGAAAAGTTAAATATCTCTCGAGTATGTAAAGTATAATCAGCTTTTATTTTTTAATCATTTGAAACTTTGTGTTGATAATATTTCTTCTATCTTTAGATAATGAATAAAAATTATAAAAATATTTTATAGGAAAAAATTGAAAAATATGTAAACTGTTTAATTCGCTCTTACGGTTTTGTTTCAAATGGACAAAGAAAAAGAATTCGTTGTGTTTGTCGATTTACATTTACGATCCGTGCATCGCCTTACAAGCAAATGCGTCTTCTTCCGATCGTTTGTTGGCATAGTTTGCGTTTAAACTTATGTTTGCATACTGGCGCATGCTGACGCAAGCAAAGCAATAATGTTCCAACGTTCAATAGCCACTTAATAAATTGATTTTTAGCGGATATTCCATTGTGCATTACGATGTCGACGACGGTAGCAAACAATGGCGGAATGAGAACATCTTCCTACGAGAGAACATGTTGTACATTTTAACAATCAAGATGTGAAACATGATTTTTACTCTTCCTTTTCAATATATTTACATGTCAATATAGTAACATGTGAATAGCATCTAAGGATAAATCCTTGATTAAATACTCGTACTTTATAGAAAATATAGCGATTAAAAAGGATCGTTTAGTTGATCTGGAAAATTAGTTGAACCGAAATAAATGGACTTGATTTAAGAATGTTTTGGCTGTACAATAGTAGCAAATAATTATCAAAATTAAAAAAAAAACATATTTTTACATTTATACTGTTTAAAAAATCAAATAAATAAATCCGAACTATAAAAAGAATTAAAATATCACAAAATAATATAGTTTTTAATGTCTTCGAAAAAGAAAATAGTTGTAATTAATATTTTTCCTAATTTATAATAAAATCTTTTGATCGTGAATAACCCCTGAAATCAACTGCAAGAAACAAAAAAAAACGAGTAATTTGCAGAAAGAGAGAGAGAGAGACAGATAATATTTTTCTACAATTTTTAGTAAATAACTTTTAAACGAGTAAGTGGATCTAAATCAAGTTTGGCACAAATATTTGTTAGAGTTTTCTTAATATATGTAAAAATTTTTATTTTATTGGCGATGTTTTTCCCTTTGCTAAATTTGTCAACAAGTGTTACAATACGCGATTTTCCATAAGAATCAATACTAACTTTAAACTTAAATAATTTCCAAACCGTTAAGAGAATTGTGTGTTTAGGTTTTGCACAGATACTCAGAAGAAATAGTAAAACAGTCTACGAAATTTTCATGCTTTTGTCAATATTTTGACATATATGACACATACATCCTTAATCTTAATTTAAAATAAGTATAGTTATTGATTTAGATTTAGCGGATTAAATTCCATAAACTATGACACCTCGCATGTTTTTCGTGTCACGGACAAATGCGTGAAAGAGACATTGACGATCCGAAGCGGAGAGGCCGCGGAGTGAATAATGTTTCGCTCGAAACGCGAGTTTACGTAATCGAGCGTGCTTTCAGTGCAAACTAAAGCGGGATTATTTGTTTACGATTGCAGACGGCCATAAGTTACATGGCCGGGAACGGTGCATCGACGATGCTGGAACTGGCGCTCTCCTTCGAAGGCGTGGACCCGAATCTGCCCGACAACGAGGGTAACACGCCGCTCCATTTTGCCGCCCAAGCCGGTGAGTGCGATCGATTATGACATGAATAATATCTAAATACGTGATACTCGTAATATTATGCGCCAGGCGCGTAACATGATCGATATATCGATGACTCGCTGAGAATTAATAATAATAATAATAATAATCTTTATTTATTATAATTAATTTTGTGATTTTATAATTTTATGGAATTCATTACTCTGAATCATGATTTGGAATCGTGATTCCTACAATAATATCAAAAATAAATTAAAATACGATATTATCGAAGCTGAAATATTGCACGTTGATCTAATATTTTAAATTTAAATGGGATTTCGGATTCAGAATATCTTCGGCAATTATATCCAATGTTCCAAAAATGTACCTGGCAAGATACGAAGGAATAGAGCTGGCTGCTTTTCACTCATAGGGAAAGTTACAAGAATAAATATTGCATCAATCGACCCGCGAGCGTAACTCAGTAATCAGTAGGCGTCAATGATGATGCGTTCCAATTTTCGTAGGAATCTTTAAAATTCGTTCATTCCGGGATAGCCTCCCACCCTTTCCTACAGCTGGTTTAGAACATAATTTATCTCAGTGTTTATCTCTGCTTCTTTTCCGCCGCGCAATTAACCCCTTTTAATGAATAGTAAATGGCAGCCACGTGGTTGCAAAATTACTCTATATACATCCGTTGTCGAATCAAACATAAGCATAAAAATATAACAAAACGAAGTTCAAGGTACTTGTTCACGTTTATGACTCGAGGTGTTTATAGTCGCCAATAAAGTTAGAAAATAATGAACAGCTAAAAGCTATTAATTCGCACATTTTCTCTCGTTTTATATTTCATTTTATAACAGTATTTTTTTTTCTTGTATATATATATTCTTTTAATACAATAAAATAAAATATAATATACATCACTTTAAAAAATAAAAAAATAATGATTTATTTAAAGAATGAGCACATTTTAGTCATATAATTTCTTGTCTGCCAGATTTTTCAATATTCTAAGATATTTCAATATTCTAAGAAATTTTCCAAGATATGATGATCCATCATGTTATATTTTTATGTAAATGAAAATAATGTATAGTGCACTGATATAAAAAGAGCGTATTCAGAAAATATCGGGAACCCGATCTAAGCCTAATGCCAAGTCTGCCGGCAGAGTTTTCGTGTCGGCACAGGGATCCCATCGCGTCACAGGCGCCGAAAATAGCGAGAACATCGGAACATTTCACGCTACTCCGCGATGACGCGTGCCATGAAACGTTCCGAGCCAAAACATCGCGAGTTATGAAATATATCAGCAATCGCGCGCGAAAAAAACAAACGGCATCGATGATGTCAGTACATGTTCCTTGTCACGTGTCTATGGACAGGACAGACCGAATGTCTCAACATCCTCCTGCAGAGATGTCCGGATATCGAGGTGGACGCAAGAAACATCTTGGGCTTTACGCCGCTCATGAAAGCCGCCCTTCAAGGTAGAACCAAATGCGCCAAGATTCTTCTGTTTGCCGGTGAGTTCAGTTTAGTGCAATTTTAATTAGTGTCAGTATTAACTTTAGAAAGTATTTAACTAATAATTTATAAAATGTATATAATAATCCCATAAAATTCAGCATTATCTAAATATCGGATATTGCATAAAATATAATTAATTACACATTGCCCTATTTCTTAAAATTTATTAGGTGCAAATCCTACGTTACGCGATTACGGTAGAGGTTTGAGGGCCGAACAGTGGGCGAGATTCTGCGGCAGATACATGTGCGCCGAAGTGATCGAGAGATTCGCGAGACATCGTCTATTGGAGAGGACGACGTCGTGTCGTTGGGGCAGCGAGCCCGAATTGGCTGCGAAAATATTACAAGGAAAAGTGCGTTGCCATTGAATATTCTAACAGCATCTCCTTCTCGCGGAAGATATAAATCTTACGTAAATTATGCAGGTGACACCCATACCTACAACGCCTCTACCGCAACCTTCCTCGGGATTGAAGTCGAAAATAAGGAAAGTCTTTCGCACTACCTCAAGTCCAGATCGAACTTACTCTCTGGTATCACAACTCACCAGCGCGGCTCTCTGTGCGAGCAGTCCAGCTCTGCCGAAACCGTCACCTGTTGTAAAGAGTCTTCTGCGACCACTGAGTGTACCCCAATTAAGGTATGACGTTTATTAGCCAAAATTAGTCTTGTCATTTGTATAAATAATGTGCAAATTATTTATTAAATATTAAATAACTTTGATATTCTGAGAAAATTGAATAGAAAAGAAAAAATTGTGCCATTTTTCAGGGTGACATTGGTTTCGCCGCAGGATTTCTTAGAGAAGACCTCGGATAAGTACGGGACAAATTTTACGGGTAAAATCGAGAACTCCATCGCGAAGCCGCCGCGCTCGAAGAAGAAGAGCAAGTAGTCTAAGGTGAAGCTATATTGCGGTCTCGAGCCGCGTTTAGCCCGTTTTGCGTCGAACAATCGCGAAGGAAGATTATGCAAGTATGCTTGACGTAAGACAGCGAGATGAGTGATTCGTGATCATCCGTTTGAGATCATTTACGTGTTATCCGATTTCACTGTTGCCTATAATCGAACGGTCGATCGTCATCCGGAGCCGCGGTCCTCTAAGTAGATCTCTAAGTAGGTTTCCCGATTTTACCTCGCCAAGAAAATATTAGCGATGCATTTTCCTCGGACGTAAACGTTCGCGAAGATCAAAGAGAGAAGATCCTCGAAACTCGATATCGCTCCCGATAAATCACAATTACCAACCGATTCGGTGTTTGAAGTGTTTTCATGTTTACAGGGTCCGTGCTCGAGATTGTTTTTGATGTAAACCATCGCCACGGCCGGATGCGCAAACATTCGGGAGGGTCGAATTTTATTTTTAGTTTAAGCTTAGAATGAATCGTGTGACGTGGCGGAAAGAGATGCAAGTGCGCAAACGCGATTACGGGAGATTCTGCGAAATCGCGTCGAATGATCGTGATACTGGAAGATCCATTAAAAGACTTCCCTGCCTTCATTGTCTTACCGGTAAATAGAATTTCGATTTTTCCAAGAAACGCAAGTGTGATCTTGAAGCGAACTCCGATGTAGTTTACCGGTTAAGAAGAGAATGAGAGATAGAGAGAGAGAAAGAGAAAGAGAGAGGGATATGATTGAAAAGCAAACTTGCGATCAATATATCGCAAGTATTCTTTTAACTTATAATACACGTTTTACCTACAAGATTTTATATCGATGCAGTTATTGTCAGAGATGGTTGTTTAAATAAATGTCTTATTAATCGACTGTTTGATTGAATTAATTATTCTATTGTATTTCAGATCGATATTGGAGATTTTTTTCATTGATCCATTTATTCTTTACTAATCTTCGAATTAATATCATGCACGGTTTATTCATTGGAACGGCGATTTCGACGTTGCCTGCGAGTCTTGGCCTGCGACAGAATCTCGTACGCCTGCTGGATCTCCATGAATTTCTCCTGTGCCTTGCGTCTTTCCTCCTCCGATCCTTTAACCTTGTCAGGATGATTATCCCTGGACAGAGTTCTCCATCGCGCAGTGACTTCGTTCTGCGAGGCGGTTTGCGAGAGGCCCAGGATCTGCAAAATGATAAAGTGTCAGTTTCACACATTTTATATATTTTTTTTATATATTTTTATAAATTCAAATCTTTGATAAAGTTTTTATAAACGACTGTGTCCGACCTTGAAAGCGTTTATTTCGCCTCGAGGATCCGTAAGGTCCACCAATTGCGCCCACGTTGCCCAAAAACCTTGATGTTTCGCGTGGTTCCACGTGGCTTCCAGACTTGCCTAGCACAAAAATAACCGCATGTAAAATTTGTTTGAAGTCTTGAAGATTGAACATTATCATGAGTCTACCTTGAGATCCGTCCATATGGGCGAAGTGAGGAAGTGCTGTACCGCTTCCGACAGTTTGATTTCCTCGCCTTCGCTATCCGTGATAACCGCATTGAAATACAAGTAACTTCCGATAACGATGAAGTAGAGCATAAGAGCTAAACCTAAAACCGTCATCCGCCGGACAAAACTTCTTTTCTTTTTTGGTTTCAGTCGCCATTGCTTGCTGAAGGTATCAAAGCTCAGGCTCGAAGCGATCACCATGAGAAAGATCCACATAGTATCATCGCCGATGTAGTACAAGGTTGGATAGAATAGATAAGCAGTAGCAAGTGCTAACCATATCGAACCTTGTTCTCTCCCAATGTTTCCAACGGTCCATACACCTTTTGAAGCATTAACACTGAATAAAAATTTCGCTAAAATCCCTGTATATACTTTTTTTCTAAAGAAACTTTTTCTAATTATTGATATTTTTTTTTAAATAAAGAGGAAAAAATTAAGTTTACGGTATCGATAAAAAAAGTTTTTGTCAAAATTTAAAAGATATTTTGTATAATAAAATTTGCATGAAATAGAAGAGATTTAGAGAATCTGCTTTTCAATACTTTTCGTTGATTCCTGATGATGTCATATATTTTTAACGAGTATTTTGCGTTATTATCGCGGCTGTAAAGTATTATCATTTGAAGAAATGATAATTCGTAAGGAACACGCGATAAGAAAACGCACGACGCGTTGTGATTCTTTTTTGTTTCTATTGCAATTCTTACCTAGCGCGATTACGGCTGGTATTAAGATCAACAGTTGCCTGAAATTAATGCCGTATATTTCCTCCTGCGGAATCGCATTATTGAACAGCTCGGCCCAAAAGTAGGCGACGGCAGTTTCCGCTGCGAATCGCGCCGTGGAAAACGGCGGCTGTAAGCAACAAGTTTAATTTCGTCATTACAAGGTTTACAAAGCTTTCAATCGCGGAATCGCACACGTACGTGTATATACATTTACGCTCGTCAATTTTAATTTAACGAGGATCGTATTACTCAGCGTCATCAATTCCTCGAATACGGACAGCGATGATACGCGAGAAGCCATAATCACGGAAATTAATGTTAATGGAAAGCATATATGTAGATATTTCAAGATCAATCGCAGCAATGATTCTAAACGCGCCTCGAATATTTATTTACCTTTCGATTAGCTCTGACTTTCCGCTTAAAATCCTGGATAAATGTCGGATCATTGTTTGCGTCGGCCACGTACGCAGGTATCCTGTAAATATCTCTGAGCCAACCGAAACCAATGTAGCCACCGAACGTGCTGATGTACACAAATGCCTGGTCGTCCCTACCGAGGTACACGTGGTGCGCTCCAAAGAGCCCGCCAAACAGCCATAATAAATAAGTCCCGAACATCGATTTTGTTTTCATCGTATCCTCGCTCACCTCTTCGACCAGACTATCTTCTTTTGATTTTCCCATATTATTTTCTAAAACTCTAAAGCAACAAGTCACAAACTGTTCATCTTGAATCACTGTTGATCACGTGGACGGATTGTCGACGTCACTTGTTCAGTACGTAGATTAACACGAAATCGCGCAAAAAGGCGTGTCCGCCTGTTATTTACACATTTTCACAGATGATATAATTTATGCGCGATGATTTTTTACCGATCGTGTACTCAGGTATACCTGTTCGTGGCGTATCGTGGAATGACGGTCGCGATTCTCCTGCACGTCTTATGGTTCAACGCTCCGCCAGTTCAGGTATAACGGTACCGGTTCAGGAACGTAACAAGCACATTAATTTTTCTTAATAAGGAGATTGGGCAGCAATTCGGCAAACGCAAGTTGAGAGTATATATGTGTATGTGTAAACATTTATTAATAATTTATAAAACTTACAAATGTGTATCTTTTCCTTTCCTGTAATTACATTTGCAATTAATTATGTTTTAAACAATAAAAAATTTTTTTATATTGTTAAATATTAAGCTCGGTTTGTGTATAATTATGAGATCAATTGTGTATTATATTTCGTAAAATATATGATGAAAAAAGGATCTCTCGTAAGATACCGTTTAAAAACATTCAATTTTACCAATGCGAGATATTAAGTACAAAGAAAAAAAAACTGGCCATTTCCAATTATTTATAAAACAAAACAGTTCTTTTTGCAATGATGCAGTTTCTTCACAATAAACATGCCAAATGTTGTATTATATTCATAAAGAGCAAACATTGGATTTAAAATAATTATTGTTCCTAAAATTTGTAGCACTACTGATGTGGCAACATAAATTTTGTGAATAAATTCATATATATATTTTACTCACATATGATTTCAGTTCAAAAATGGTCATAGAGTGACTCCACCTTTTAATAAGATTACAAACTTGCGAGTATTAATCTTGCCGGTACATTGCATCTTACTCTTGGGGTAACAGTCCATTTTTTATATTTAAAATAATATATAATGCTATATATTAAATATTTAATAATATCAATGTTTGATAAAGCGTAATATATACTAAATATACTATATTTCTCTTTAACTAAACTTAATAAAGAAAATATGATATCTTCAATGGACAATTAATACATGACTTAAACAGAACTTGATGCTGTATCAAACATTGACATCACATAAATAACATTTTGCGATCAGCTTCATTTAATTATCCTTTCGCTTGACGAGTTTGTATATCGACGATTAGGTCAAATCTTTCATCTTTGATGCTGGTCTGGAAATCAATATGGCGTCGGCCATGTGTCGTTGTGTACGCCGAGTCCAACAGCTGGTTGCCTTTCTATTTCGACGAGATTATTTTTGAGTGTTTTGTATGTCATCCAGCATACTTGCTGATGTTTCTGAGGATGCGACGATGGAGGGACATTGGAAGACGAAACCCAGTCATAAGGAATGGCGTCGTATCGCGAAGAGGGAGCGTCGTAGACGTATCCGACAGAAAGCCGCTCAGGAACGTGATGCCAACGAGGAGAAATTGAGGGCAGCACTGATGTCCAATATGGAGTATTTAAATCGGCGCGCCGAGCAGGAAAAGGAGAAGAAGGAGAAGGAAGCGCGAGAACAAGAGGAACACGCGGAACGGAATAGACTATGGTTGGAGGAGGAGGTAAATACAAATAAAGTGTCTTGTAATTACATATTTTTTCAAGTTTCTTTAATTGATTTCTGATTTTCTTCTATATAGCTTCTATAATTTCTTCATGTGTATGTGTGTAACATTTTAATAATTAAGATTTTATTAAAATATATTTGGGTATTTTAATGAGAAATATTTGTTATGTATTATATTTTTTAAAATCAATTTATACATAAGAAGTGCTATAAAAAATTATATATTTTCATATATGAAAAATCAATTAGAATCGATCATCCGCGCGATTGCCTAGTAATAGATTATATAATAGATTTTATTAAAATATAGATATAGATATAGAAGGTTTATAGATTTATTCATACAATTATTTATATAAATGGCATTACATAAATGACATTATATAAATGGAAAACGTTTTTTTGTATGTATATGTTTGAAATAAATTTTTAATTTAATAACTTGTTAATTCAGATATTTGATTGATTATTTTTTAATTGTTTAGGTAAGAGCGCAGAAGAAATGGCAAGTTCTTCAGGAACAAAAAGCGAAAGAAGAGCAGCAAAGACTCGAGCAGGAGATGAAGATTCGTAAAGAATTCGAGGCAAGGCTGGAAGCAATACAAAAGAAGAAAGAAGAAGAAAAACGAAAACGCGAGGAGCAACTTCGAAAGCAGGAACAACTGCAGAAAGAGATTGACGATTACATTGATAATGGAATGAAAACACCCGAAGCTTTGCGAGAAGTCATCGATAATCAACCTAGCAAAGACATCTGTCCATTTTTTACGAAAACAGGTGTTTGCCGGTTAGTATAAATAGAGATCTTCAAAGATATAACAGATCTTCAGAGATATAATAATAATATAATTATATGATCTGTTAAATATTTATAGAAATTCAAAATTCTGAAAATCTTGAGCCGATAAGAGTGATTATATTGCAATTTTATAAACTTTACAAGTGTTTCACACTTGAAGCTATTAAGAATTATAAAGTTATTTATGTTAAATTAAATTAGTATTTACACTCAGTTAAATGAAAATGAATTGAGATTTAATTACATCGTGTTTACATTAAGATTAATTAAAATTAAATATTTTTATCTCTAATTTTCAAATCTGTATTAAATTTATATTGCTTTTAGATATGGAGATATGTGCTCAAAGAACCATCGTAGAGTCTTTTTGAGTAAGGTGATTCTTATACCCGGATTCTATACACATTTCTCGCTTGAGAAGAATTCAGCAGAATATGATACTGATATTGGCCTCGAATTCGAAAGTTCAGAGACTTGGCATCATTTTCGCGAATTCTATGAGGATGTAATAACCGAATTGGAATCGTTTGGCAAAATTAAAACGCTCAGATGTTGCTGCAACACCGAAATCCATTTGCGTGGCAACCTGTACGTCGAGTATTACACGGAAAGAGAGGCGGCCAGGGCTTGGAGGAATCTGAAGGGACGCAGATACGCCAGCAAGCAACTCAACTGCGAATTCGTCAACTTGACGTCCTGGAGGAATGCTATCTGCGGTATGCCCAAGTGTCCAAAGGGTAGCAGAGCTTGCAATTTTCTTCATACCTTCAGAAACCCGCACGATGAATACGGTATTAAGAGTCCACCTCGACGGGCGAAGGGTACTTTTCAAGACTCGAATAACAGCAAGAGAAGCGAGCGTAGGTTAGTTGTTATTATATATTCTATGCTTATATGTATATCAAAATAATATATATTCTATACAATATTCAATTTTATGAAGATCCCTTTTTTGTTTAGAATTTTTAATTTAACGTGATGTAAAATAATAAATAGATAGCATTAATGTGATATAATAAAGTAAATTTAGAAGAAAAAGATATAAAGATAGAGAATAGATATATGAAGGTTTAAATAAAAAGACTCAATTTTAGAGATGGGAGGGAGGAGAAAGGAAGCTTCCATTATTATTTATATATTTTTATTTATTTATTTGTTAGTAATAAATCCAAATTGGAGGAATCTGTTCGAGATGATAATGGAAAAGATCGCAATTGGAGATGGTCTTCCGAATCTCCCGAAATTGAAATAAACGATTGCTCGAAAGATTCAGAGAGGAAACGTTCCCATTCTACGGAAAGAAGATCGCGTAGATCTTTACGGGATAAAAGACACAGTCAGAGCGAAAGATCGAGCAGTTCTAGGAGTAAAACGTCATCCAAAAAACGTCGGTCAAGCCGTTCCAAGAGAGCTTACGATGACGAAGACCAGGATAAGAAGGCAAAATTGGACATGCACTCTTCCAAAAGGCATGAAAAAGGGTGTAGAAAAAGAAGAAGTGATAGTGAAAATGGCCACAAAACCTCCAGAAGAAAGTATTAAAGATATTAGAAATGGATACGAAAAGAAGAAATATGTAAAGGAAGACAGTTCCTAAAAAAAGATCCAAAGATAAACTGTAAAGTTAAAAATAGTGCTTTTAAAAATATTGCAAACAATTGTATTAAGGTGACAGAATATGTGAAAACAACGATTGACAATATTTTGTATCCGATCTTAGGCGGTCAGCGTACTATTTTTTTATTTTTTTATTTTGATTTTAATTTTAACAAAAACTGTTATTTGATTCTGTCTCTTTACATATAACTGTATAATATAAATAAGATAATGTTTTTATAAATCAATAGGAATATTAAAAAATAAATCGGCTGTGATTAATTATTTATTATTTGGATTAATTATCTATGAAACGATCACGGCAAAACAATACAGATTAAACGTATCTTAAGCTTTCGCTTAAGATATATTTTACCTTAATCTGTGCATTTAATCATAACATTTCTTATCTAGCGATAAAGATTCACATCCGTGTTTGTCAAGCAATACGTTTTAATTGCTAACTCTTGGACATTCCGTAAACGTCAGATTTCTTCAATCACGATTATTTAATCAATGTATTATTTTCCATTTTATCGGAGTAATACAACAAACGCCAAACGTTATCGGTCGTTCATGAGAGATATCGTATCAATGATTATGGTTGATCATAATTGAAGAAAATGACAAATATTAATCAGTCCCATTTAGAGCATCTATCTAGCGTGCTTTGAAAGATACACACGCGTTCTTTGTTCTATAATTAAAAAGATAGCAAGTTATGATTCGGTTAAATGTTCTGTTGCTTGTTTTGTGTCTGATTTACCCTCTCGTGAACGGGGTAGGTTTTCGTGGATTTACTTTTCAAGGTTTGGAAGAGCCGGAGCCATTAAAAAAAAATGCGGACGTAATTGAGGGTTGGATCACCCAACCCCTCGATCATTTCAATTATCGCGACAATCGCACCTGGTCAATGGTAATTATCATCTTTCACATGACTTTTTTTTCTTTAGAATACACATTTTTTTCTTAAAAATTAATATTTATGAATTTCTTTATAGCGTTACCGAGAAAATTCCGCATTTCTGAGGAAAAATAGTTCTATTCTAGTTATGATCGGTGGAGAATGGGAGATATCGGACGGATTTCTGCAAGGTGGACTGATGTACGAGATCGGATCGAAATACAACGCATTGATGTATTACACCGAGCATCGATATTATGGGAAAAGCATGCCAACAGAGTATATAATCTATATAGTTTGTCTATTATTCTAAATTTTTAGAACGCAGTTCTTTTTAAATCGATATTGCGCGAAACAAATTTAGAGACATCAGCACAGAGAGCTTGCAATATTTGAACGTCGACCAGGCACTCGCCGATCTCGCTTATTTCATCGAAACGAAAAAGAAGGAGAAGAATTTAGGAAATAGTACTGTGATAGTATTTGGCGGTTCTTATGCTGGAAACATGGCGGCATGGGCACGGCTTAAATATCCTCATCTTATCCAGGTATCATTCTTGCGTTTTTTATATTTATTTATATATATATTTTAAGTAATCAAATAAAGGAAGATATTTTTAATAGGGTGCTCTAGCCAGTAGCGCTCCAGTTTATGCAAAGGCTGATTTCTATGGTAAATCATATAATTACTAAATATTTTTTATGAATATCGTGTTAAATAATGCCTTATTTCTTAGAATACTATGAAGTCGTGACGAAATCACTCGGAAAATACAGTGAAAAGTGCGTTGAGGACGTAAAAACGGCATTTGACTCGGTGGAGGAATTATTAACCACACAAGATGGCCCTGACAAGCTTAAACTTTATTTCAAGTAAGATTAAACAGAAGAATAAAAATTCACTAACAATTTGCTAATATTCTAATAAGATAATAAAATAAATAGATAAAATAGACAAAACAATTAGAAATGATAATTTTGTTAATAATATTGATTTTAGCTTGTGCAATGTGCCTAATGTAAAATCCCCTAGTGATCTTGGCTACTTGATGAATACACTGGCGGAGGTACACGGGTCATCATTTCATAGCATCGTTTTATCTTTTTAACTAATCGTTTTTATTCTAAATTGCAATTTTAGGTGTTCGCCGCAACCGTTCAATATGATAATGTCGTGAATGGTCAAACCAAAATTGCGGCATTATGCAACATAATGACAGCGGCGCATTTAGGCAGTCCTTTGCAAAGACTCGCGCATGTTGTTTCGACACCGGATGTGTGTCTCGATGTAAATTATAATAATTTTGTGGAAAAATATCAGAATATTTCGTGGGACTCATCGGTGATCCAGAGTGCCAGTGAGTTGGATTAATTAGCTAATAGAATAAATTAAACAGCAATAAGATATATGTATTGCATAAGAAGAGATGATCTCTCTTTGTGTATGCAGTGAGGCAATGGTACCACCAAACTTGCACGGAATACGGTTACTATCAGACGACGAGCTCAGATAAATCGATCTTTGGAACGCTGTTCCCGTTGAATTATTACATTGATATGTGTACAGATTTATACGGTGATTAGTAAGTGTATTAAACATTATATAATATTTTTCCGCTTTTAATCATCTCATCTATTCCAATATTTGTAATTCGTAATTTGGAATGTCATTATTTTTTCAATAGGTTTTCCAAAATGTTAAACAGTTCTTGTTTGTAATTAAATAATCTATTTAATTGCCGAATGATTTATTGATGAATTACTGATTTTTTTCGTTAAAAAATAATAATCTTAGAATTAATTCCAGCTCTAATGATAAAATATTGGACTCACGGGTCAGAAGAACGAACATAATGTACGGAGGGCAATTACCTGATTTAACAAACGTCATTTTCTCGAACGGCGATATCGATCCGTGGCATTCGTTATCGGTATTGAAGGATTTAAATACTTTGTCTCCCGCTATCGTTATCAAAGGTAATTGTACAGTCGATTGGAAACTACACTATAAGAAACTCTGCTTTTCCTATAACGCGAGAGAAAAAAACAATATATTTTTTTAGGATCTTCGCATTGTCGCGATATGTATAGCGACGAAGACACGGACTTGGAGGATTTGAAGAAGGCCAGGGTGAGGATTCGTGACATAATTAGCAAATGGATTTCTTTATGAATGTTTTCGTCGAATTTTTTACTATTTCTTAGATTGGAAATTGAATAATGGAATCATATTTATTTTTTATGCATTCACACACACATTGTGATGTGTTAACAAAAATTATGTACAATATCTGAAGTATATATATATATATATAGAT